>NC_092420.1:8343548-8511048 GCF_040894005.1 Engystomops pustulosus | reverse complement strand
ACACTACGTCACAGGACACTGCACACACACACACTATGCTCACAAGACACTGCACACACTCACACACTACGCTCACAAGACACTGCACACACTCACACAGGACACTGCACACACTCACACAGGACACTGCACACACTCACACAGGACACTGCACACACTCACCCTGTTCCGTCGATCACATAAACGCAGGCAGCATTTGGAGCAGGACGGGGAGCGGCAGCCCCGCTGCCCACATGCCTCGCCCGGGGCCTGCGCTCTCGCTGCGGGTCTCTCCTGCCCGCCCCTGAGTCACGTGTCCTGCTGAGCGGTCCAGCGCGCGCTGCGATCGCTCTATAGACATTTCCCTCATTTGCAGCGCGCGCTGAACCGCTCAGCCTGCGCGCTACAGGGAATAATTGCCATGCGTTCTTTTACGCATGGCAATTATTTTGGGGGGTAATGGCGCCTCATCACGCGTCTATGACGCGTGGTGAGGCGTTAATGCGACCTCTGATTATAGTAGTTATATTCCTGTACATAGGGGGCAGTATTATAGTAGTTATATTCTTGTACATAGGGGGCAGTATTATAGTAGTTATATTCCTGTACATAGGGGGCAGTATTATAGTAGTTATATTCTTGTACATAGGGGGCAGTATTATAGTAGTTATATTCCTGTACATAGGGGGCAGTATTATAGTAGTTATATTCCTGTACATAGGGGGCAGTATTATAGTAGTTATATTCCTGTACATAGGGGGCAGTATTATAGTAGTTATATTCTTGTACATAGGGGGCAGTATTATAGTAGTTATATTCTTGTACATAGGGGGCAGTATTATAGTAGTTATATTCCTGTACATAGGGGGCAGTATTATAGTAGTTATATTCCTGTACATAGGGGGCAGTATTATAGTAGTTATATTCCTGTACATAGGGGGCAGTATTATAGTAGTTATATTCTTGTACATAGGGGGCAGTATTATAGTAGTTATATTCCTGTACATAGGGGGCAGTATTATAGTAGTTATATTCTTGTACATAGGGGGCAGTATTATAGTAGTTATATTCCTGTACATAGGGGGCAGTATTATAGTAGTTATATTCCTGTACATAGGGGGCAGTATTATAGTAGTTATATTCTTGTACATAGGGGGCAGTATTATAGTAGTTATATTCTTGTACATAGGGGGCAGTATTATAGTAGTTATATTCCTGTACATAGGGGGCAGTATTATAGTAGTTATATTCCTGTACATAGGGGGCAGTATTATAGTAGTTATATTCTTGTACATAGGGGGCAGTATTATAGTAGTTATATTCCTGTACATAGGGGGCAGTATTATAGTAGTTATATTCTTGTACATAGGGGGCAGTATTATAGTAGTTATATTATTGTACATAGGGGGCAGTATTATAGTAGTTATATTCCTGTACATAGGGGGCAGTATTATAGTAGTTATATTCTTGTACATAGGGGGCAGTATTATAGCAGTTATATTCTTGTACATCGGGGGCAGTATTATAGCAGTTATATTCTTGTACATAGGGGGCAGTATTATAGTAGTTATATTCTTGTACATAGGGGGCAGTATTATAGTAGTTATATTCTTGTACATAGGGGGCAGTATTATAGTAGTTATATTCCTGTACATAGGGGCAGTATTATAGTAGTTATAGTCTTGTACATAGGGGGCAGTATTATAGTAGTTATATTCCTGTACATAGGGGGCAGTATTATAGTAGTTATATTCCTGTACATAGGGGGCAGTATTATAGTAGTTATATTCCTGTACATAGGGGGCAGTATTATAGTAGTTATATTCCTGTACATAGGGGGCAGTATTATAGTAGTTATATTCCTGTACATAGGGGGCAGTATTATAGTAGTTATATTCCTGTACATAGGGGCAGTATTATAGTAGTTATATTCCTGTACATAGGGGGCAGTATTATAGTAGTTATATTCTTGTACATCGGGGGCAGTATTATAGCAGTTATATTCTTGTACATAGGGGGCAGTATTATAGTAGTTATATTCTTGTACATAGGGGCAGTATTATAGTAGTTATATTCCTGTACATAGGGGGCAGTATTATAGTAGTTATATTCTTGTACATCGGGGGCAGTATTATAGCAGTTATATTCTTGTACATAGGGGGCAGTATTATAGTAGTTATATTCTTGTACATAGGGGGCAGTATTATAGTAGCTATATTCTTGTACATAGGGGGCAGTATTATAGTAGTTATAGTCTTGTACATAGGGGGCAGTATTATAGTAGTTATATTCCTGTACATAGGGGGCAGTATTATAGTAGTTATAGTCTTGTACATAGGGGGCAGTATTATAGTAGTTATATTCCTGTACATAGGGGGCAGTATTATAGTAGTTATATTCCTGTACATAGGGGGCAGTATTATAGTAGTTATATTCCTGTACATAGGGGGCAGTATTATAGTAGTTATATTCCTGTACATAGGGGGCAGTATTATAGTAGTTATATTCCTGTACATAGGGAGCAGTAGTATAGTAGTTATATTCCTGTACATAGGGGGCAGTATTATAGTAGTTATATTCCTGTACATAGGGGGCAGTATTATAGTAGTTATATTCTTGTACATAGGGGGCAGTATTATAGCAGTTATATTCTTGTACATAGGGGGCAGTGTTATAGTAGTTATATTCCTGTACATAGGGGGCAGTATTATAGTAGTTATATTCCTGTACATAGGGGGCAGTATTATAGTAGTTATATTCCTGTACATAGGGAGCAGTAGTATAGTAGTTATATTCCTGTACATAGGGGGAAGTATTATAGTAGTTATATTCCTGTACATAGGGGGCAGTATTATAGTAGTTATATTCCTGTACATAGGGAGCAGTGTTATAGTAGTTATATTCTTGTACATAGGGGGCAGTATTATAGTAGTTATATTCTTGTACATAGGGGCAGTATTATAGTAGTTATATTCCTGTACATAGGGGGCAGTATTATAGTAGTTATATTCCTGTACATAGGGGGCAGTATTATAGTAGTTATATTCTTGTACATAGGGGGCAGTATTATAGTAGTTATATTCTTGTACATAGGGGGCAGTATTATAGTAGTTATATTCCTGTACATAGGGGGCAGTATTATAGTAGTTATATTCTTGTACATAGGGGGCAGTATTATAGTAGTTATATTCTTGTACATAGGGGGCAGTATTATAGTAGTTATATTCCTGTACATAGGGAGCAGTAGTATAGTAGTTATATTCCTGTACATAGGGGGCAGTATTATAGTAGTTATATTCCTGTACATAGGGGGCAGTATTATAGTAGTTATATTCTTGTACATAATGAAGGAATTCAGTGTTTGCCTATAAACTCACGTGAGTTTCTGAGTGTTGTCTTTGCACATTCATCCTTGACATGGAAAATACTTGAGTTGTAACCTCTGTCCGGCTCCACTTCCCATCTCGGTGATGATGCAGAGGCTTGTGTTGTGCCGTCTTGGATGACAGCCAGCATCTACCATAGTGTAAGTGGAAGAGACGCTTAATGCTGCATCATCAGTTATGTGATATCCATTGGGTGGTTGGTGTAATCCCCCTCCGATCACTCACCTCCCATGAGGACAACCCAGGTGTTTGCCGAAAGATGAGATCCTGCGCAGGATACAAATCCAGGAGCTTCTGAGTGTAAGACCGGAAGCCTTAAAAAGCCTGAAAATGTATCAAAAGATTCCATAAATACTTCTACTAGTGATTTAAAGGAATTCTCCAGCGTTGTATAAATGAGGGTAATCTGTGTATGATAAATCTTTATCATCATAAATACATTGTGCAATAATTTGGCATCAAATCCTTTTTCCAGGGCCCATAATTCCCACAGTGATAGGTGCTCACGCGTTTTGGGTTTTCTTGGCTCATCAGAAGTTTGTTTCAATTAACTTTATTGATATAAAACTGTTATGTTAATAAGCACATAAGAGATATTGTCTTTAAATCTGCTGTTTTTTGTGGTTGCAGCTATTTTTTCACCTTTGATTGTACAATATATTAGGGTTTTGGATTAGGGGCCTCCATTTACTGCGATGAGGAAGGTCTTGGATCTCTGTGTTTTTAGGGATGATCCATAGACAGACATGCTTTTATTGCAGCGCCCCCTCTGGCAGTGCGTGGACCGTGCCAAGGAAGGGTCCCTAAGAGCCGCGCTTGGTATAAAGATCACATTATGCGGCAAACAAATGTCTGTTCACACGTTTCAGCTTCTCGGGACATTAATCAATCACCGGGATCTGTCATGTTTCTTACTGGGGATTTGGAGAAACAACTGGAGAGGGGCCAGTGTGACTCTTCTGCGGAGCGAGCAGCTGATCTCTTGTCTCTGTTCTTACTTCTTCTTAATGTCTTCTGTTTTATAGATGACACCACGGGGGCTTGTTATTTTAATGTTCCCCGGTGCCCGTACACGGAGCAGTCAGCCATTTTTACTTGTTTACTAGTATTGCCGAATCCTGGGGATCAGATGCCTCATTGCTCCACATGTCTGGATTTTTTTTGTGTGTGTGAAAAAACTGGATTTGGTCACAAATTTATACTATAAAATGGCTGATTTTAACAAAATTTGCGTAAGGTGGAACATTTCTTCTATTAAAATAATAAAAAAAATCTGATTAATAAGGCATCAAGGAGCACATACCTTCTCTGTTTTTGGCCAGTTTGTCTGATTTGGGAATACCAGAGAAAGAACCAGGCCAGAACCATCTTTCTCCATGTGATCTAACACTGTTAAATAGATTTTCTACTAAAAATTAGCTGTGATAGAGAATCTCATTTTACAGAAACATTATTGTGGGTCTTGTAAGATTTCCATTATCCTAATAATTGGAATAAGCCCATTTTTAATTTTTCATAGAAAAATCTAATTATTAGGGATGTAAGAACCACCTCATAGACTCTGCACTTTCTTATTCCATGTGATTCGGTGCTATTAATCAGATTTTTGTGTTTGTGAGCTTGTGTTGAAAATCTTGTTACATCTATCAGTACATGGGGTTCATACAGGGTCCTGTACACCCACATATCAGCACAGGGGGTCATACAGGGTCCTGTACACCCACATATCAGTACAGGGGGGTCATACAGGGTCCTGTACACCCACATATCAGTACAGGGGGGGTCATACAGGGTCCTGTACACCCACATATCAGTACAGGGGGGGTCATACAGGGTCCTGTACACCCACATATCAGTACAGGGGGGGTCATACAGGGTCCTGTACACCCACATATCAGTACAGGGGGGGTCATACAGGGTCCTGTACACCCACATATCAGTACAGGGGGGGTCATACAGGGTCCTATACACCCACATATCAGTACAGGGGGGGTCATACAGGGTCCTGTGCACCCACATATCAGTACATGGGGTTCATACAGGGTCCTGTACACCCACATATCAGTACAGGGGGGGTCATACAGGGTCCTGTACACCCACATATCAGTACAGGGGGGGTCATACAGGGTCCTGTACACCCACATATCAGTACAGGGGGGGTCATACAGGGTCCTATACACCCACATATCAGTACAGGGGGGGTCATACAGGGTCCTGTGCACCCACATATCAGTACAGGGGGGGTCATACAGGGTCCTGTACACCCACATATCAGTACATGGGGTTCATACAGGGTCCTGTACACCCACATATCAGCACAGGGGGTCATACAGGGTCCTGTGCACCCACATATCAGTACAGGGGGTCATACAGGGTCCTGTACACCCACATATCAGTACAGGGGGTTCATACAGGGTCCTGTACACCCACATATCAGCACAGGGGGTCATACAGGGTCCTGTGCACCCACATATCAGTACAGGGGGGTCATACAGGGTCCTGTACACCCACATATCAGTAGACATTTTTATCATCTAGTGGGACATGAACAAGTAATCATTATAATACGCAGCAGCCCTGATGTATTGCCGGGTATTATCAATGTCACCCTCAGCATAGGCTCACACCGAGACTGTAAGATCCTGTCTGTAAGATCGCACCTCAGGGTTGCCATAGCAGCGATCGGCACCCCAGAAAGCGGCACAGTTACATTGGGGTGTCAGCTGTTAGTTGCAGATGACACCCCGGCTGCCTGATAGCGGCTCAGCTCCGGTGATGGATAAATCCTTCACTGAGCATCAATAGGTTAATGAAGTGTTTTGTTTTCATATTCTTTGCTTGTTGTGGAAACTTTTACTGTAAATAAATTGGCAGCCAATCACAGAGCAGCTTTCATTTTAAGAGAGAACTTTAAGGAATGAAAGCTGTGCTGTGATTGGTTGCTATGGGTAACAGCACAGCTATGGCCTATGTTAGGCCTCGTTCCTTCAGGGATGTGTGTACACGTGATACCTGTGCAGTATGTAAGGGGCAACCACTGGGGTAGATGCATCCATAGGGGCAGTTACTGGACTATGTGCCCTCCCTGTGACATGTGATGTGCACAGACCTTGTATTCACCGGCCCAAGAAACCCCCAAGAAAAAGGAACTAAACCAAAGAAGAGCCAATAAATAGACAAAAGACAAATAATTGGGAACTAAATAACCAAATATTTATTTATATCCCATCCCATGGCAGACCCCCGACTCACGGAGAGTCACCCTTCAGCACTGAGGAGAGGAAAAACCCCCTGTGGAGGAAACCTCTAGGGAAGCCATGGCTGAAGGATCGCCCTTCCTCTGGGCTTAGAGGGTCACTGCCAATACATATCTGTCACCCAGGTATCCAGGTGTCCAGCGATCCAGGGGTCCACACGTCCAGGGGTCCACACATCCAGGGGTCCAGCGATCCAGGGGTCCAGGCTCCACACGTCCAGGGGTCCAGGGGTCCACACGTCCAGGGGTCCACACGTCCAGGTGTCCAGGCTCCACACGTCCAGGGGTCCACAAATCCACGGTTCTTCACGCCTCGCCGTCTCCCCACCCAGTGTCTGCACCTATTGCCCGGCACAGATATTTATACTTGAGGCAGCTGGGCGGGGCAGCATGATATGGCTCCTGATTGGCCAGCTCAGGCGGGTGGGGCTCTATGATCTTGCTTTTGATTGGTCAGTTTCAGTGTCTATCTGTCAGAAGTGGTAATTATGACATCAGCGCATCTATGACCCAGAATTCTGAAGAATTAACCCTTTTATGTCTGATTAGAGGGGGAATTAATGTTATTTATTGGAGTGTAAAATAATTCAAGAGTTTTGGGAAAAAAATATGATGTGTGAATAAATATTATTATATTATATATTATTGAATCATGTAACAAGTGCCCTCCCTGCTCCCTCTTGTTGCTGCTTAATAGAAGAACACATTAAAGCCGCTCTATGTCTTGGCAGTCGGCTCAGTAGAATCCATAGAAATACATTGGGATGTGTAATAACCACTGACACGTCCCCACATCATGTCTGTGCATGAGCCCTAAGATCACATAGGATTGGCCCCAGTGGTGGTGGTCCGCCCAGCGACTCATCATAGGACTAACCTCAGTCCTTATGAAATAATCCCCCCAAAATAAACCCCACAATTACAAGAAAGATGTTCTACGTGGTCCCAGATAACTCTGCAACCTTGTAACAAGATGTCATATTATTGAATCATGTGAGCTTGCTCCTATCCTAAGACATGGGACAAGCCAATGTAACAATCTTGTAAAGATCTGATTAATACTGAAAGCTTTCTAGCCATTTGTATTCTCTTTTCTGGGCCAATCCATCTGTGGGCAGGAGACCTGAGCTATCCCTGACCCTGGGAGTCCGTATACTGGGGCTGGATCTGGCAGCAGTCACACTGTCTTTCAGCATGTGATTCTGCACTATTAATCAGATTTTCTACTAGAGATAAGCATTGAAGCTCATGTTATGCATTAATATGTCATGTGAGATTTCTCTCATCCTAAAATTTGGCCTAGCCCCATGTAACATTTCTCTTAATATATTTCCTCTCCCAGGGGGTTCTCTGACCTCCTCCGGTATGTGGCGTCCTCTCTCTATCTAATTTTTAGCTATTGCATCATATCCTTAGTAAACACATAATGGGGTAAATCTTAATTATTGTATTTTTTTTTAACCATAACCTAACACATAAACGTCGGCTTTGTCTTTGCAGTATTTCCCATAATCCCGAGCTGTCGCTCTGTAGTCAGATGCGGAGAGAGGATGATTTAGTGTCGGCTAAAGAGGGGGAAAAAAAGACCTAAAAATAATTGCACTTCCAGTTAGTGACACAAGATTGATTTATTTCTCAGTCCATTAATTTGCAGCAGAAAGTCCGGATTGTAACGCCGGAAAACCTTCCAAAATATCCCAGTAATAGAATTCTTGGCAGCCATATTGGAGACTGTGTCTATTAAAGGGGTTTTAATGTAATTAGAAAAAAACTTTCCTGATTTATTCAGATAACAATGGCGGATGTTTTGTACTGGTTATAGCTGGTATTGCAGCTCCGCTCCATCACGCTGCAGTACTGTAAACGTCCTGCGGCTGGGTGTGGCGCTCTATTCCCAATCCGGTACTAGCCCTTTAATATAAGCAGGTATTACGCTCCCGTTCTGTCGCACAGGCTCCGGACGTCTTAATGAACTCGTTAATCTCGTGTCACTCAGTTGTGTAAGAATAAAAAAAATGGGCGCTATAATTCTGCACTCAAACCCGAAGCGTGAAAGTTGTTGTACATTGAGACTGTAAAGATCTCTCCAGGGACGCTTTTCCCAGACTAAATACGCATTACATTATGTTTTTTTTTTATTTTCGTGAGTTTTTTTTCCCACTTTGCACTCAGCGGCGGAATCTATCACAGCCGAGAAGGCGGAAGAATTTTTTATTTTTTTCATTTTCGCGTGTACGATTTTTTTTCCTGTCTTATATTAGTCCTTCATTTTAGCCCCAACTCAATACCAATCAAAATATATGAAAATTGTATTGCAGAATCATGTACAGGTCGTCCCTTACTTAAGAACACCCAACTTACAGACAACCCCTAGTTACAAGCGGACCTCTGGTTGTTGCTAATTTACTGTACTTTAGCCTTGGGCTATCACAGGTGTCTGTAATGAAGATTTAGTGTTAATCCTGGTTCTTATGAGAATCCAATTGTCACAGAGACCTAAAAAAAATGTGGCTGGGGTTACAATGATAAAGTATGAAGTTCCGACTTACATACAAATTCAACTTAAGAACAAACCTAAAGAACCGATCCTGTACGTAACCCGGGGACTGCCTGTATTAATTAAAAAAAAAAAACAAAACGTAGCCTCATCTGCTTCTACCCTTGCCTCCAGGAGAGTCGCACGATGGGGGCGGGACTCCCGTGTGATTGACAGCTCTGCGTGGATCCTACATCACAAGTAATAGAAGTGTTTGTTGAAATCTTTTTTCATTTTTTTTTTTTTTTTTTTGTTTTGAAACTCCACTTTTTTGTGGTTCTTTACCCCCTTTCCGATCCTGCTGTAGATGGCATCGGGTCAGGGGAGGTCAGTGTGGGCCGGTTGCCCTCCTGACACTGGCACGCAGACCCTTCTCACCCTCCGCCCCCCTGTAAAGTCTTGTACTATTGATTTTCCTAAACCCGCAGCAGTCCTTTCCGAGAACTTGACAGCGTTTTTGCGATTGTAAGTGTGATGAGTGTTTTCTGGAATACTAATGGCGCTCTACCTGCTGTGGTCAGTGGTCAGTAATGGAATCGTTCTCCACAATGTTCTCGGCTAAATTGTATCATCGAGATTCAGCTAAGGTTCCCTAAATTCCACCTAGGCCGACCCGAGAGATAAAAACCCTTACGGATCCAGATACTGCCCCCACATAAGTTGTCACTTTTTTTTTTGTTCCAGGGTGGAATTTGTTCAGTTATAGAGGCATTTATTCTTTTTGTTTAATTTTCGTCTCCGATTAGGCCACACCCCCTTTAACCCTTACTCACAGGGCGATGCCCATTTTTGTTGTGCAAGTTAAAAAAAAAGTGTCTAAAAATTACGACCTTTTACTGCCATAAATCGATTGATAAATATACCCCAACGAATGACCCTCTCCCTCTGTACTAGAGAAGACATTTGAAACATTCTTGTACTGTATTTAAGGCGAAAAAAAAAATTGATTTTCTCAGAAATCAAAGGTGCGCCTTATAATCCAGTGCGCCTTATATATGAACCGCACTTAAGACAACAGCTGCCTTGTACTGTGCACAGGTCTGCCACCTGCTGGTCATTCATCCTTATAATCTGGTACGCCTTATAATATGGTGCGCCTTATAGTCCAGTGCGCATTATATATGAACTGTACTTACAGACATCAGCTGCCTTGAACTGTGCACAGGTCTGCCACCTGCTGGTCATTCATCCTTATAATCCAGTGCGCCTTATAATCCGGTGCGCCTTATATATGAACTGTACTTACAGACAACAGCTGCCTTGAACTGTGCACAGCTCTGCCACATGCTGGTCATTCATCCTTATAGTCCGGTGCTCCTTATACATGAACCTAGACGATTTAGCAGGCATTTATTGATGGTGCGCCTTATAATCCGGTGCGCCTTATAGTCCGGAAAATACAGTATTTAAGAAATTACCGTCACATTAAATGACTTGACCCACCAGATGTCGGGTAACATTACGCGAAACGCGTTAGTTGAGTCTCAGTTATTTTGGTTGAGTATTTGGCTCAGGGGATGATGAGCGGCTTCCTGAAAGCATCTTGTTCCTATAGATAAAGTTTTCCAGGCGACGTCATGCAGAGAAGATGGAAGCCATTCACAGTTTTGGGAGGTTGTGGATGTTTAGGGACAGGAATTTAGTCATGAAAAGTCATTTCCGGGATATGGGAGGGTGAGAACGCTCTGGATAGAGGCAGGAAGCCATCTTCAGCCTCCATCAACCTCATATTATTTCTATCTTTTTTGGTAATGGAAAGAAAGTTTGACAACTTTCCAAAATTGTGGATGTGTAATGAGAATATAAACCTATCCATTATTTATATACATTTCTCTTGAAATTTCTCCTGTGTTGCTCCTCTTTTGTAGAACTTTCCTTATAGTCCATTAGCATTTTTCGTTGCTGTCTCTTCTTGTGGGCAGCTCCTCTCACTCTCTCTTCTATCGAATGCCACCTTTTATGGGCAGGCTCATCTAACTCTCTCTCCGGTAGAGTGCCACCTCTTGTGGGCAGGGGCTCCTCTCTCTCTCTCCTGTAGAATGCCACCTATTGTGGGCAGGGGCTTCTCTCTCTCTCTCCTGTAGAGTCCCACCTCTTGTGGGCAGGGGCTTCTCTCTCTCCTGCAGAGTGCCACCTCTTGTGGCCCGGGACTCCTCTCTCTCTCTGTCCGGCAGTGCGCCACATCTTGTGGGCAGGGGCTCCTCTGTCCGGTAGAGTGCCACCTCTTGTGGGCAGGGGCTCCTCTCTGTCCGGCAGAGTGCCACCTCTTGTGGGCAGGGGCTCCTCTCTGTCCGGCAGAGTGCCACCTCTTGTGGGCAGGGGCTCCTCTCTGTCCGGCAGAGTGCCACCTCTTGTGGGCAGGGGCTCCTCTCTGTCCGGCAGAGTGCCACCTCTTGTGGGCAGGGGCTCCTCTCTGTCCGGCAGAGTGCCACCTCTTGTGGGCAGGGGCTCCTCTCTGTCCGGCAGAGTGCCACCTCTTGTGGGCAGGGGCTCCTCTCTGTCCGGCAGAGTGCCACCTCTTGTGGGCAGGGGCTCCTCTCTGTCCGGCAGAGTGCCACCTCTTGTGGGCAGGGGCTCCTCTCTGTCCGGCAGAGTGCCACCTCTTGTGGGCAGGGGCTCCTCTCTGTCCGGCAGAGTGCCACCTCTTGTGGGCAGGGGCTCCTCTCTGTCCGGCAGAGTGCCACCTCTTGTGGGCAGGGGCTCCTCTCTGTCCGGCAGAGTGCCACCTCTTGTGGGCAGGGGCTCCTCTCTGTCCGGCAGAGTGCCACCTCTTGTGGGCAGGGGCTCCTCTCTGTCCGGCAGAGTGCCACCTCTTGTGGGCAGGGGCTCCTCTCTGTCCGGCAGAGTGCCACCTCTTGTGGGCAGGGGCTCCTCTCTGTCCGGCAGAGTGCCACCTCTTGTGGGCAGGGGCTCCTCTCTGTCCGGCAGAGTGCCACCTCTTGTGGGCAGGGGCTCCTCTCTGTCCGGCAGAGTGCCACCTCTTGTGGGCAGGGGCTCCTCTCTGTCCGGCAGAGTGCCACCTCTTGTGGGCAGGGGCTCCTCTCTGTCCGGCAGAGTGCCACCTCTTGTGGGCAGGGGCTCCTCTCTGTCCGGCAGAGTGCCACCTCTTGTGGGCAGGGGCTCCTCTCTGTCCGGCAGAGTGCCACCTCTTGTGGGCAGGGGCTCCTCTCTGTCCGGCAGAGTGCCACCTCTTGTGGGCAGGGGCTCCTCTCTGTCCGGCAGAGTGCCACCTCTTGTGGGCAGGGGCTCCTCTCTGTCCGGCAGAGTGCCACCTCTTGTGGGCAGGGGCTCCTCTCTGTCCGGCAGAGTGCCACCTCTTGTGGGCAGGGGCTCCTCTCTGTCCGGCAGAGTGCCACCTCTTGTGGGCAGGGGCTCCTCTCTGTCCGGCAGAGTGCCACCTCTTGTGGGCAGGGGCTCCTCTCTGTCCGGCAGAGTGCCACCGCTTGTGGGCAGGGGCTCCTCTCTGTCCGGCAGAGTGCCACCGCTTGTGGGCAGGGGCTCCTCTCTGTCCGGCAGAGTGCCACCGCTTGTGGGCAGGGGCTCCTCTCTGTCCGGCAGAGTGCCACCGCTTGTGGGCAGGGGCTCCTCTCTGTCCGGCAGAGTGCCACCGCTTGTGGGCAGGGGCTCCTCTCTGTCCGGCAGAGTGCCACCGCTTGTGGGCAGGGGCTCCTCTCTGTCCGGCAGAGTGCCACCGCTTGTGGGCAGGGGCTCCTCTCTGTCCGGCAGAGTGCCACCGCTTGTGGGCAGGGGCTCCTCTCTGTCCGGCAGAGTGCCACCGCTTGTGGGCAGGGGCTCCTCTCTGTCCGGCAGAGTGCCACCGCTTGTGGGCAGGGGCTCCTCTCTGTCCGGCAGAGTGCCACCGCTTGTGGGCAGGGGCTCCTCTCTGTCCGGCAGAGTGCCACCGCTTGTGGGCAGGGGCTCCTCTCTGTCCGGCAGAGTGCCACCGCTTGTGGGCAGGGGCTCCTCTCTGTCCGGCAGAGTGCCACCGCTTGTGGGCAGGGGCTCCTCTCTGTCCGGCAGAGTGCCACCGCTTGTGGGCAGGGGCTCCTCTCTGTCCGGCAGAGTGCCACCGCTTGTGGGCAGGGGCTCCTCTCTGTCCGGCAGAGTGCCACCGCTTGTGGGCAGGGGCTCCTCTCTGTCCGGCAGAGTGCCACCGCTTGTGGGCAGGGGCTCCTCTGTCCGGCAGAGTGCCACCGCTTGTGGGCAGGGGCTCCTCTTCTACATAGCAGTGCACTGTGTCCTGTAGCGGCAGCGTTTTATGGCTTCCCTTGCGCACCTTGATGTAACCTTTTCCTTCTTTTGCATAATACTCTATAAAACCGTTGTAAGATGACAATAAATTATAATATGTGTAAATCTTCTCTCGGCTTCCGGCTGGATCAGGCAGTCGTAGATCATAACTCTCTGCGGCTCCATCTCTGGCTGCGCCACAAACCACAGCTCTGAGGAGGCGCCGGCACCTGAGAAACCCGAGCGGTTCCTGTGCGTCGTCCGCTGGGCCGTCATGGCGCTCCCTTCTGAGGTTCTCCAGATTTTATCGCGCTTTAATTGATTATGAGGAAAGAAGGAGAAAGGAAGGAACATTTTATTGCCGTGTGGATCCTGTAAATGGCTCCGTCAGAGAACAAGCGCCGGGTTCTCTCCCCTCCCCCAAAACTCTCTTTTAAGCTTCTACAACCGCACCGTAAATGTCATGAATTTTTATTACCCTATTTCATCTCACTTTGTGTCCTCGTAAAATCAGGACCAATGTATTGTTTTTTTTTTTCCTCTTTTTTTTCCAATCTCCTTTGATCCACATTCTGATGGAAGAGGCGGCCATTTTGTAGAGCGAGCAAATGTTTATGTAATAAAAGGAAACCATCGGCAGGTATTGTCACTGGAGAGATATGTATATATTCCACAACTATAGCGCATCCTCACACTGCTGTGCTCTGTGCTCTCTGCAGCCAGTGTTATGTATTGTCCCTGGAGAGATGTGTAATCAGACCTCACACTGCTGTGCTCTGTGCTCTCTGCAGCCAGTGTTGTGTATTGTCCCTGGAGAGATGTGTAATCAGACCTCACACTGCTGTGCTCTGTGCTCTCTGCAGCTAGTGCTATGTAGTGTCCCTGGAGAGATGTGTAATCAGACCTCACACTGCTGTGCTCTGTGCTCTCTGCAGCCAGTGTTATGTTGTGACCCTGGAGAGATGTGTAATCAGACCTCACACTGCTGTGCTCTGTGCTCTCTGCAGCTAGTGCTATGTAGTGTCCCTGGGGAGATGTGTAATCAGACCTCACACTGCTGTGCTCTGTGCTCTCTGCAGCCAGTGTTATGTTGTGACCCTGGAGAGATGTGTAATCAGACCTCACACTGCTGTGCTCTGTGCTCTCTGCAGCTAGTGCTATGTAGTGTCCCTGGGGAGATGTGTAATCAGACCTCACACTGCTGTGCTCTGTGCTCTCTGCAGCCAGTGTTATGTTGTGACCCTGGAGAGATGTGTAATCAGAGCTCACACTGCTGTGCTCTGTGCTCTCTGCAGCCAGTGTTATGTAGTGTCCCTGGAGAGATGTGTAATCCTACCTCACACTGCTGTGCTCTCTGCAGCCAGTGTTATGTAGTGTCCCTGGAGAGATGTGTAATCAGCCCTCACACTGCTGTGCTCTGTGCTCCCTGCAGCCAGTGTTATGTATTGTCCCTGGAGAGATGTGTAATCAGACCTCACACTGCTGTGCTCTGTGCTCTCTGCAGCCGGTGTTATGTAGTGTCTCTGGAGAGATGTGGTACATAGCAGGATTACACTGCTGTCCTGTTACCTCTCTGCACAGCCCCTTCCCTCTAGGTTACTGGTGAAGTGTCCAACCAGAAGCTTGCTAGAGCTTTTACTGAGATATGTTGACCGGCTCAGAGCACAGCAGTGTGAGGACACGGCCCCAGTGCACTTGGAGAAGCTACACTCCTGGGATATAAATCCATATATCACAGTCCTGCTGCTACTAACAACATACACAAAGGTCTGATTACACATGTCCCCAGAGACAATACCTAACACTGTCTGCAGAGAGCACAGAGCACAGCAGTGTGGACACACTTGCAGAAGCTCCAATCATAGAATATAAATCCATATTTCAGCATGTACTTCCCAGCATGCATTGTGCTGCCCTCCCCTCTTTCTTCTCGGCACATTCTCTCGCTTCCTGTGGTTTTGTGCTCTCTCCCCCGTGTCCTGCGCCTCCCCTCATTCCCGGCCTGTTTGCTTTTCATGTTTTGGGGTAATATGTAGCAGATGTGGCACATGTATGTGTGCGCAGACAATATTGTTCTGTGGGGGCTAATAATCCAAGGGTGAGCGTAAATATGTAAGGCCAGGGGACTGGTGGTCATATTGAATTTTTTTTTTGTGAGGGGGGGGGGGGGGAGGTGTTATTTAGGCTACTGCATGTATTTTGCTATTTTCACTGCTGTATGTATCCTCAATCCCTCCTATCCCATGTAGAGGTTACCCCAGCACCCCTCCCCCCCCCCTACATGAATACAATCAATGCCGGAGCCATGACTGACAGAGGCTGTGAAGAAGGGATACATTGCCTTTTAAATGAAAGTTTAAATGTTGTTTTTGGTCTGTGAAAAGCTGGATGACGCCCCTGGGTTCTGTACTGCTCCTGTTAGTTGTTTCTTAGGTTTTCGGGTGAATTTATACTTGGGCTCTATAAATTTACTGTATTTCTAAGGAGAAACAAAGCTCAACTCCACTATTGTTTAGACTCCACCGGGTCCCTCCTGGTTACTTCCTCTTGGTCCCTTTCAAATTCTCACTAGCCCCTACTTCCTATCCCGTCCAGGTCTCCACTGACCTCTACTTCCTGTCCCGTCGAGGTCTCCCCTGACCTGTACTTCCTGTCCCGTCCAGGTCTCCACTGACCTGTACTTCCTGTCCCGTCGAGGTCTCCCCTGACCTGTACTTCCTGTCCCGTCCAGGTCTCCACTGACCTGTACTTCCTGTCCCGTCCAGGTCTCCACTGACCTGTACTTCCTGTCCCGTCCAGGTCTCCCCTGACCTGTACTTCCTGTCCCGTCCAGGTCTCCCCTGACCTGTACTTCCTGTCCCGTCCAGGTCTCCCCTGACCTGTACTTCCTGTCCCGTCCAGGTCTCCCCTGACCTGTACTTCCTGTCCCGTCCAGGTCTCCCCTGACCTCTACTTCCTGTCCCGTCCAGGTCTCCCCTGACCTCTACTTCCTGTCCCGTCCAGGTCTCCCCTGACCTCTACTTCCTGTCCCGTCCAGGTCTCCCCTGACCTCTACTTCCTGTTCCTTCTTGACACAGGAAATGGTGGGGATAGGACATTTCCTGTCTCGAGGTAGAGGCCAGTGGGGCCCTGAACTGAGCCGGGAAATCTCCCATTTCCTTTTAATGTCTGATGTCCAACCCCTTAAAGGCGCCATTTTATCTGCAGGACGTGCCATTGTTTTGCAGGTTCCCTCTGTAGAAGCAATAACGCAGCGTTTCTTCCTCATGTCGCCTCCTCCTCAGGATTAGCGCTTTCCCTTTCGCTGATTAATAATGCGCAGCGTCTAATTCCCGCTAACACCGGAATAACACTTTATGGAACGTGGCAGCCAGAAGCTCGTAATGACTTCCCCTTTAAGTTGGAGGTTGATTCTGGAGATATTTTCCATCTTTTTGAAGTCCCATTTACGTCGGGGGAGAAGGTGTAATGGGCGAAGGTTTGTTTTTAATTTGTGTTTTAAGCAGTTTCTATTTTCTCGTGCCATAAAATATCAGCATTTCAAAGGCCGCGCAAATTAATTGAATCCCTTTTATCTGCGGAGGAATGCGTTCTGCTCGTCCGCGCTGTTAATGGCTTATCACGACGCTTTTATAGGCCTTTTGTTGCAGCTTGAATGCCGAGTGCTAGGAATTTTTTAATTTTTAGTTTTTAATGGTATTATTTTTTTTTTCCCCCACTTTCCGTCCAATTTTGATTTTTATCCGAACGTCACCTGGAATTTTAATCACTAGGAGCGCGATCGGATCTTTCATTACGCTGCGCTTATAACAAGTCCACAAATGTCATTGTGATTCGCCGGAGGACGGACGATGTTTTTGGTTTTCTGTAAACGCTGAAGGAAATATGTGGATTTGGACCTTGAGATTCGCAGGGACGTTCATTGTAGGCTGTCAGCGGCTGCCGGGGAGGGATGGCGGCCATCAGGAATGGCAGGGGTATGATGGGTAGTGAGTGGAGAGGTGCATGCTGGGATATAAAGATAACCAGATGATCACAGTCCAGAGGCTGTTGAATTCTTCCTTTTTCTGGGTTTTGTGTGATTCCCGCTCGCTCACACGCCCGCTTGCTCTGGATGACTTGCTTTCTCTGGCTTGGTTCCGCTCTTGGGCTTCACATAACTTTATACCTTCTTGTACTTTTGTTGGCTCCTTTCATCGCCCCCTGCTTTCCTGTTTACCTGCTCTCTCCTTTGATCATCTGCTCTCTTACTTGCTGGTTTCCTTTCTCTCCCCCGCTGGTATGATTTTGGTTACTTGCTCTCTTACTCACTGGTTTCCTTTCTCTCCCCCGCTGGTATGATTTTGGTTACTTGCTCTCTTACTCACTGGTTTCCTTTCTCTCCCCCGCTGGTATGATTTTGGTTACTTGCTCTCTTACTCACTGGTTTCCTTTCTCTCCCCCGCTGGTATGATTTTGGTTACTTGCTCTCTTACTCACTGGTTTCCTTTCTCTCCCCCGCTGGTATGATTTTGGTTACTTGCTCTCTTACTCACTGGTTTCCTTTCTCTCCCCCGCTGGTATGATTTTGGTTACTTGCTCTCTTACTCACTGGTTTCCTTTCTCTCCCCCGCTGGTATGATTTTGGTTACTTGCTCTCTTGCTTGCTCTGTTTTGCTTGCCTCATCCTTACCATGTCTCTTTCTTCTGCTCGCTTTGCTGTCCTTGCTTTTCTTCATTCCCTTTCTCTACCTTTAGTACTCTTGTCCTTGCTTTCTCTCTTGTTTGCTCCTCCTTACTTCTTCTCTTGCTCACCGGTGTATTCCTGCTTTTTTATGCTCTTATTGCTTACTTTCTTACTTGCCTCCTTGCTTTTGCTCACTTGCACTTTCTCTCTTTTGCCATTTTCTGTTTGCTCTATTGTTTGTTCTTCCTTCCTCTTGCCTTTGCTTGCTCTCTTTTTTGCTCTTGCTCTCTTGCTTGCTGATTTGCTCTTCCTCTCTTCATCCCTTGTTCTCCTCCTTGCTTTTGCTTGTTTGCTCTCCCTCTTGCTCGCTTTCTTCTCTTTGCTCTCTTGTGTGCCTTTTCTTTCTTGCTATTTTTTGCTCTCCCTTTGCCTGCCTTTGCTTGCTTGTTCTCTTATTTGCTCTTCCCTTTTTCTCATCTCTGGCTTGCCGTCTTGTCATCGCTCATTTGCTCTTGCTCTCTTTTGCTTGCTTGTCTACTCTTCTTTCTTTCTCTTGCTTTCCTTCTTGCTTTTGCTGACTTGCTGTTATTTGCACTTCCTTTCTTGCTCGCCTGCTTGTCTTTGCTCTCTTTTGCTGACTTGTTTGTTCTTCTTTTCTTTCTCTCCGGTTTGCACATCCTTTTTTTTGCCTCTTTATCGCCTTCCTTCGATTTTACTCTTTTGCTTCTTATCTTTCTGCCATTGTTCATTCCCTTCTTGCTCCAAGCTCACTCTGTATTTGCTGCACAACTTTACTTTAAACTCCTTTGTCCCAGTTGAATGGGGGTCCCCCCCCTACCCAGGGGATAAGGGAATACAAGCCTGGTACCCCCCTCGCCCTCTATCCCGTCATATTACTAGCCTGGTACCCCCCTCGCTCTCTATCCTGCCATATTACAAGCCTGGTACCCCCCTCGCTCTCTATCCTGCCATATTACAAGCCTGGTACCCCCCTCGCCCTCTATCCTGCCATATTACAAGCCTGGTACCCCCCTCGCCCTCTATCCTGCCATATTACAAGCCTGGTACCCCCCTCGCCCTCTATCCTGCCATATTACAAGCCTGGTACCCCCCTCGCTCTCTATCCCGTCATATTACAAGCCTGGTACCCCCCACGCCCTCTATCCTGCCATATTACAAGCCTGGTACCCCCCTCACCCTCTATCCTGCCATATTACAAGCCTGGTACGCCCCTAGCCCTCTATCCCGTCATATTACAAGCCTGGTACCCCCCTCGTCCTCTACCCAACCATATTACAAGCCTGGTACGCCCCTCGCCCTCTATCCCACCATATTACAAGCCTGGTACCCCCCTCGCCCTCTATCCTGCCATATTACAAGCCTGGTACGCCCCTAGCCCTCTATCCCGTCATATTACAAGCCTGGTACCCCCCTCGTCCTCTACCCAACCATATTACAAGCCTGGTACGCCCCTCGCCCTCTATCCCGCCATATTACAAGCCTGGTACGCCCCTCGCCCTCTATCCCGCCATATTACAAGCCTGGTACGCCCCTCGCCCTCTATCCCACCATATTACAAGCCTGGTACCCCCCTCGCCCTCTATCCCGCCATATTACAAGCCTGGTACCCCCTCGCCCTCTATCCCGCCATATTACAAGCCTGGTACCCCCCTCGCCCTCTATCCCACCATATTACAAGCCTGGTACCCCCCTCACCCTCTATCCCGCCATATTACAAGCCTGGTACCCCCTCGCCCTCTATCCCGCCATATTACAAGCCTGGTACCCCCCTCGCCCTCTATCCCGCCATATTACAAGCCTGGTACCCCCCTCACCCTCTATCCCACCATAATACAAGCCTGGTACCCCCTCGCCCTCTATCCCGCTATATTACAAGCCTGGTACCCCCTCGCCCTCTATCCCGCTATATTACAAGCCTGGTACCCCCCTCGCCCTCTATCCCGCCATATTACAAGCCTGGTACCCCCCTCACCCTCTATCCCACCATATTACAAGCCTGGTACCCCCTCGCCCTCTATCCCACCATTTTACAAGCCTGGTACCCTCCTCGCCCTCTATCCTGCCATATTACAAGCCTGGTACCCCCCTCGCCCTCTATCCTGCCATATTACAAGCCTGGTACCCTCCTCGCCCTCTATCCTGCCATATTACAAGCCTGGTACCCCCCTCGCCCTCTATCCTGCCATATTACAAGCCTGGTACCCCCCCTCGCCCTCTATCCCACCATTTTACAAGCCTGGTACCCTCCTCGCCCTCTATCCTGCCATATTACAAGCCTGGTACCCCCCTCGCCCTCTATCCTGCCATATTACAAGCCTGGTACCCTCCTCGCCCTCTATCCTGCCATATTACAAGCCTGGTACCCCCCTCGCCCTCTATCCTGCCATATTACAAGCCTGGTACCCTCCTCGCCCTCTATCCTGCCATATTACAAGCCTGGTACCCCCCTCGCCCTCTATCCCGCCATATTACAAGCCTGGTACCCCCCTCGCCCTCTATCCCGTCATATTACAAGCCTGGTACCCCCCTCGCCCTTCTATCCCTCCACTGTATATGTATGTGTGAGATCACTAGCGCCTATAGGTCACTGACTTCCTATATGTGGTTTATAGTAATATCATAAAGCGCCATTCATCTGGCAGCGTGCAGCTGCGCGGCCCCGGACAGACGCCCTGTGTCCACCTTACAGAGGATCCTGCCAAAAAGCCTGATGTCATGTGCCATATTTATCCCACCGACCCCAGGGGTGAGGGGTTACCTTGAGGGCAGCCAGTGACACGGACTCGTCATGTCTGGGACAGGATCCTTAAGGTTTTCTGAGGCTTCTTCAATTTCCCTGGCTGTGCAATCTCTGCAGAGTGGCCATAATTCATGTGTGGCGTCTATTAGAGGTGACCTTGCCTGTCAGCTGGTTATTACTTCCCATTACACTATTAATACGGATTGTGTTCTCCAGCCCGGGGATGGTAGGGATCCCCGCATCCCTCCAGCTGAGGCAGATATTCAGTGTTAGGAATAGAATTCCGCACGTGCAGTATAGACTGACACACGCCACGTACTGCGCCTTTACCAGCCCCCCAGATAAGGCCAAGGGATACAATGGATACAATATAATGGTTACGTTATAGTTTTTGATTAAGCGCACAGTAGAGAGCCCTGTGTAGTCTAATGTAGAGGTATGTGTCCCTAAGATGCATGGTGAAGGGGTGTGCAATCCGTTACCCGAAAATAAAATGCCGCCCTTGTGACTTATCCCGTGACGGAGCCGCACAATCTCTATGTCCATAATAAGGTTATTATCTGCCAAGGCCGTTCTCATACAGGGGAGGGGGGGGGGGGTCTGGTATTTCAGTGTGACCAGCGGCGCACAACGTGTCATAAGGACGGGCACATCTTTGGATAATTCTTCTAGGCAACTTCTTTTTTTTTTTTTTTGCTTATATATATATATATATATATATATATATATATATATATATATATATATATATATATATATATATATATTGCTGTTTAATCAATCCTTAGACGCAGTTCACACTTGCATCCTAAAACCCCAGTAGAACGGAGAGAGAATAACTTTTTGGAAGTTTTTGCCTATTTTTTGGGAAAAGAAAATCAGACACAAGATCATAAAAAAAAATTGGAAATGTAACCTATAAAATTACTGAAAACAAAAATCCTTTTTGGGTGCAGTTGTTGTAAATTTAGAGGCAATAGACTGTCAAGTGGGCGGGCCTTTGCTCAATCTATGGACCCTAACAGTACAGCTCCTAATTAGTATGTTGGATGGTAGAGTGAACGATTGTCAGTGCTAGAGAGAAAATTACATCCGACGGGGGATTAGTGCAGCCCCCCTGCTAATAAATGATGCAAAAAATTGGTGAAAGGAGCCCATCGGACCCCTCATTTTTGTGATCTGTGGGGGTCTCCGCGCTGAGACCCCCACTGATCAGCAAGGTAGGCCCTATCCAACTTTTCTTCATGGGAAAACCCCTTTAAGTGTAAATGGACATCGGCTGCAGTGCAGTACCGCGCTCGGCCTGTGGACAGATGTGGCGCTATTTTTAGGGGAACAATAAAAATCAGTTCTGTATTTCTAATCTTAAGATTAATTACATCGGCGTCACTTCTTATTTTCGGATGGCGACGCATTAATGAGGCCAATCGTGGCGCTAAAACCCTTCGCCGCCCCAGGACATACAGGGATAAGAGTAGATAAAAACAAATGTGCCGTAACCAATCAGATTTCCTCTTTAATTAGCGCAGACTATTAATGAGACATACCTGATTGGTCGTCACGGTCTTATCGGTGCAGAGTTGTATCTCCTGCCCCCATGGGCTCCTGCTATAGGATAAGGCCCAGTCTATAGCCAGGGGGGGGCACATAATAGCCCTGGTGGGAGGGGGCGGATTGTTGAGCAGAATATAGGAAATGATGAATGTTTGGTAAGTGGATGTCGCCGGAGTAATTCCATCTCGCGGCCTGTCGACAGCGCGCAAGCCACTCGAGTCTGACTCTCGCCGTTTATAATGTCACTGAACTCCACAATGAAATTATGCGGCGGTAATTCAAGGCACTCGGCGCAGAAAACACGGACGTAGACTAAGCCATGTCACCGGCTGCATCTACAGGCCTGCAGGAGGGGGCTGCCAGGGCGCAAGGTTCTGCAGCCGCCGGGGGCTTCTTCTTATAGGCCTGGGCTACGAGGAAATGGCACATTGTTTATGTGCTTTTTTTAAATTTTTTGTTTTTTTAATTCTGCTGTTCTGAATTATGGTCTTTGAAAAACCTCCTTCCACACAAAGGTAACATGTTTATGTAAGGAAGAGGGCGGCGGACGTGTTATTAGTGTCATAGCAATCACATCAGGGGGTAACGGAGGAAGAAGAATGGGGTTACCTGATAGGAGCCTGGACTATAGAGACTGCAGCATGGAGAGATACAGGGAGATAGTCTACAGGGGGGGCAGTATTATAGTAGTTATATTCTTGTACATAGGGGGCAGTATTATAGTAGTTATATTCCTGTACATAGGGAGCAGTATTATAGTAGTTATATTCCTGTACATAGGGGGCAGTATTATAGTAGTTATATTCTTGTACATAGGGGGCAGTATTATAGTAGTTATATTCTTGTACATAGGGAGCAGTATTATAGTAGTTATATTCTTGTACATAGGGGGCAGTATTATAGTAGTTATATTCCTGTACATAGGGGGCAGTATTATAGTAGTTATATTCCTGTACATAGGGAGCAGTATTATAGTAGTTATATTCTTGTACATAGGGGGCGGTATTATAGTAGTTATATTCTTGTACATAGGGGGCAGTATTATAGTAGTTATATTCCTGTACATAGGGGGCGGTATTATAGTAGTTATATTCTTGTACATAGGGGGCGGTATTATAGTAGTTATATTCTTGTACATGGGGAGCAGTATTATAGTAGTTATATTCTTGTACATAGGGGGCAGTATTATAGTAGTTATATTCTTGTACATGGGGGGCAGTATTATAGTAGTTATATTCTTGTACATGGGGGGCAGTATTATAGTAGTTATATTCTTGTACATGGGGGGCAGTATTATAGTAGTTATATTCCTGTACATAGGGAGCAGTATTATAGTAGTTATATTCTTGTACATAGGGGGCAGTATTATAGTAGTTAGTTATATTCTTGTACATAGGGGGCAGTATTATAGTAGTTATATTCTTGTACATAGGGGGCAGTATTATAGTAGTTATATTCCTGTACATAGGGGGCAGTATTATAGTAGTTATATTCCTGTACATAGGGGGCAGTATTATAGTAGTTATATTCTTGTACATAGGGGGCAGTATTATAGTAGTTATATTCTTGTACATAGGGGGCAGTATTATAGTAGTTATATTCTTGTACATAGGGGGCAGTATTATAGTAGTTATATTCTTGTACATAGGGGGCAGTATTATAGTAGTTATATTATTGTACATAGGGGGCAGTATTATAGTAGTTATATTCCTGTACATAGGGGGCAGTATTATAGTAGTTATATTCTTGTACATAGGGGGCAGTATTATAGTAGTTATATTCTTGTACATAGGGGGCAGTATTATAGTAGTTATATTCCTGTACATAGGGGGCAGTATTATAGTAGTTATATTCTTGTACAAAGGGGGCAATATTATAGTAGTTATATTCTTGTACATAGGGGGCAGTATTATAGTAGTTATATTCCTGTACATAGGGGGCAGTATTATAGTAGTTATAGTCTTATACATAGGGGGCAGTATTATAGTAGTTATATCCCTGTACATAGGGGGCAGTATTATAGTAGTTATATTCTTGTACATAGGGGCAGTATTATAGTAGGTATATTCCTGTACATAGGGGGCAGTATTATAGTAGTTATATTCTTGTACATAGGGGGCAGTATTATAGTAGTTATATTCCTGTACATAGGGGGCAGTATTATAGTAGTTATATTCCTGTACATAGGGGGCAGTATTATAGTAGTTATATTCTTGTACAAAGGGGGCAATATTATAGTAGTTATATTCTTGTACATAGGGGGCAGTATTATAGTAGTTATATTCCTGTACATAGGGGGCAGTATTATAGTAGTTATAGTCTTATACATAGGGGGCAGTATTATAGTAGTTATATCCCTGTACATAGGGGGCAGTATTATAGTAGTTATATTCTTGTACATAGGGGCAGTATTATAGTAGGTATATTCCTGTACATAGGGGGCAGTATTATAGTAGTTATATTCTTGTACATAGGGGGCAGTATTATAGTAGTTATATTCCTGTACATAGGGGGCAGTATTATAGTAGTTATATTCCTGTACATAGGGGGCAGTATTATAGTAGTTATATTCTTGTACATAGGGGCAGTATTATAGTAGGTATATTCCTGTACATAGGGGGCAGTATTATAGTAGTTATATTCCTGTACATAGGGGGCAGTATTATAGTAGTTATATCCCTGTACATAGGGGGCAGTATTATAGTAGTTATATTCTTGTACATAGGGGCAGTATTATAGTAGGTATATTCCTGTACATAGGGGGCAGTATTATAGTAGGTATATTCCTGTACATAGGGGGCAGTATTATAGTAGTTATATTCCTGTACATAGGGGGCAGTATTATAGTAGTTATATTCTTGTACATAGGGGGCAGTATTATAGTAGTTATATTCCTGTACATAGGGGCAGTATTATAGTAGTTATATTCCTGTACATAGGGGGCAGTATTATAGTAGTTATATTCCTGTACATAGGGGGCAGTATTATAGTAGTTATATTCTTGTACATAGGGGGCAGTATTATAGTAGTTATATTCTTGTACATAGCGGGCAGTATTATAGTAGTTATATTCCTGTACATAGCGGGCAGTATTATAGTAGTTATATTCTTGTACATAGGGGACAGTATTATAGTAGTTATATTCCTGTACATAGGGGGCAGTATTATAGTAGTTATATTCTTGTACAAAGGGGGCAATATTATAGTAGTTATATTCTTGTACATAGGGGGCAGTATTATAGTAGTTATATTCCTGTACATAGGGGGCAGTATTATAGTAGTTATAGTCTTATACATAGGGGGCAGTATTATAGTAGTTATATCCCTGTACATAGGGGGCAGTATTATAGTAGTTATATTCTTGTACATAGGGGCAGTATTATAGTAGGTATATTCCTGTACATAGGGGGCAGTATTATAGTAGTTATATTCTTGTACATAGGGGGCAGTATTATAGTAGTTATATTCCTGTACATAGGGGGCAGTATTATAGTAGTTATATTCCTGTACATAGGGGGCAGTATTATAGTAGTTATATTCTTGTACATAGGGGCAGTATTATAGTAGTTATATTCCTGTACATAG
This sequence comes from Engystomops pustulosus, assembly GCF_040894005.1. Lineage (NCBI taxonomy): Eukaryota > Metazoa > Chordata > Amphibia > Anura > Leptodactylidae > Engystomops > Engystomops pustulosus. The sequence continues at coordinate 8,485,095 of NC_092420.1, read as the reverse complement.
GGGCAGTATTATAGTAGTTATATTCCTGTACATAGGGGGCAGTATTATAGTAGTTATATTCCTGTACATAGGGGGCAGTATTATAGTAGTTATATTCTTGTACATAGGGGGCAGTATTATAGTAGTTATATTCTTGTACATAGCGGGCAGTATTATAGTAGTTATATTCCTGTACATAGCGGGCAGTATTATAGTAGTTATATTCTTGTACATAGGGGACAGTATTATAGTAGTTATATTCCTGTACATAGGGGGCAGTATTATAGTAGTTATATTCTTGTACAAAGGGGGCAATATTATAGTAGTTATATTCTTGTACATAGGGGGCAGTATTATAGTAGTTATATTCCTGTACATAGGGGGCAGTATTATAGTAGTTATAGTCTTATACATAGGGGGCAGTATTATAGTAGTTATATCCCTGTACATAGGGGGCAGTATTATAGTAGTTATATTCTTGTACATAGGGGCAGTATTATAGTAGGTATATTCCTGTACATAGGGGGCAGTATTATAGTAGTTATATTCTTGTACATAGGGGGCAGTATTATAGTAGTTATATTCCTGTACATAGGGGGCAGTATTATAGTAGGTATATTCCTGTACATAGGGGGCAGTATTATAGTAGTTATATTCCTGTACATAGGGGGCAGTATTATAGTAGTTATATCCCTGTACATAGGGGGCAGTATTATAGTAGTTATATTCTTGTACATAGGGGCAGTATTATAGTAGGTATATTCCTGTACATAGGGGGCAGTATTATAGTAGGTATATTCCTGTACATAGGGGGCAGTATTATAGTAGTTATATTCCTGTACATAGGGGGCAGTATTATAGTAGTTATATTCTTGTACATAGGGGGCAGTATTATAGTAGTTATATTCCTGTACATAGGGGGCAGTATTATAGTAGTTATATTCCTGTACATAGGGGGCAGTATTATAGTAGTTATATTCCTGTACATAGGGGGCAGTATTATAGTAGTTATATTCCTGTACATAGGGGGCAGTATTATAGTAGTTATATTCCTGTACATAGGGGGCAGTATTATAGTAGTTATATTCTTGTACATAGGGGGCAGTATTATAGTAGTTATATTCTTGTACATAGCGGGCAGTATTATAGTAGTTATATTCCTGTACATAGCGGGCAGTATTATAGTAGTTATATTCTTGTACATAGGGGGCAGTATTATAGTAGTTATATTCTTGTACATAGGGGGCAGTATTATAGTAGTTATATTCTTGTACATAGGGGGCAGTATTATAGTAGTTATATTCCTGTACATAGGGGGCAGTATTATAGTAGTTATATTCCTGTACATAGAGGGCAGTATTATAGCAGTTATATTCTTGTACATAGGGAGCAGTATTATAGTAGTTATATTCTTGTACATAGGGGGCAGTATTATAGTAGTTATATTCTTGTACATAGGGGGCAGTATTATAGTAGTTATATTCTTGTACATAGGGGGCTGTATTATAGTAGTTATATTCTTGTACATAGGGGGCAGTATTATAGTAGTTATATTCTTGTACATAGGGGGCAGTATTATAGTAGTTATATTCTTGTACATAGGGGGCAGTATTATAGTAGTTATATTCCTGTACATAGGGGGCAGTATTATAGTAGTTATATTCCTGTACATAGGGGGCAGTATTATAGTAGTTATATTCTTGTACATAGGAGGCAGTATTATAGTAGTTATATTCTTGTACATAGGGGGCAGTATTATAGTAGTTATATTCCTGTACATAGGGGGCAGTATTATAGTAGTTATATTCTTGTACATAGGAGGCAGTATTATAGTAGTTATATTCTTGTACATAGGGGGCAGTATTATAGTAGTTATATTCTTGTACATAGGGGGCAGTATTATAGTAGTTATATTCCTGTACATAGGTGGCAGTATTATAGTAGTTATATTCCTGTACATAGGGGGCAGTATTATAGTACTTATATACTACTGATATTTTGATGTGTTTTCTCCAGTGATGTTAAAATTGATTATTATTGGAATCTCCTTTAGGTCACACTTCTCTCTATCGCGGTGACAATTTGTCCTGTGATCTGGTGACTCACGCACTGACTCAGTGTCCCTCAGTGTTGGTCATGCGGCGAGGGCTCTCATTGCTATTGTTAATAGTTTCTATTTTCTGGAATGTTTGTTGTCTAGCAGAAGTGAAAGAGATGACTATAAGGTGAAGTGTCCTGATGTGTTTGGGCCGCTTCCTCCCTGTGGTCGCGCTGCTGCCTGTGTAGTCTTCTGCCAGTCTTGGTGCCCACATATTTTGTGCTGTGACCACATCGGCTCCTGCACTTGTAGATCCTGCAGTCAGCACATTTGCTTCCTCTGCTTAGAATTAGGGCAGATGTTGGGGATTTCCTTTGATGGCTGATATAAAAATTGTACAGAGCAGCGGCGCTGACGTTTCGGGCTTCATATCGGATTTGTAATTATTGTGCAAATAGTCGCTGTCCCTTTAAAAAGAAAATCAAAAATTCATCCCTGGTGTAGGGTGTATGATATTAGATGTGAACTCTCGTCATCTCTCAAGGCCGAGCCGCACAATGAGTCTGGTGTCTCTCTCGCCCTCCTCCGAAATCCTTCGCTCCTTACTTTTCTGTCTTTCCTGGCCCATTGTTCCGCACCCCTCCCATCCCCACAAGGATAAACATGTTTGGATCTGTAATTGTGCGGCTAATGAAAAAATGTCAGGGCATGAGAAGCCGTATTGTGCTGCTGCCAGGGGAGGCTGCGCCCGTGTCTCCTCTCGCACAACGCCGGGGCCCTCCAGCCATTGCAACGCTCTGCACCGACTGGGAAAAGTTTTTGGGCTCGTATCTGAAAGACCGGAGGCGCTGGGGGTCACAAAGGCATCTGTAGAGGATTCGGAACCTGGAGAATAAATTTGGGGTCATATATGATGCACATAACCCTACACATACATAGTGTACATATGGGTGATGGTAACCAGTGTCTATGATGCTAATGGTGGAGGTCCCCTTTAATTTATCAGCTCCCCAATTCTCCCATTGTCCAAGCCGAAGCTAAACGGGTCTCTGTATAGAAAATAAAAATACAAAAGAAATTTCTATTATTACTTTTAATATAACAATCATTTATTTTTTTCATATCCTTCTGTTTGTTGTGTGGATCTGAGCTGCAATACCAGACACAACCACTGGGCAGATGTGGCGCTGTATATACTGGAAACCATCAGCTGATCCTCTTCCAGGAAATTTTTTGCAGCACTAAACTACTAAACCCTCAGTTAGGGGATGAAATGTTCCCTCTATTATGTGAAATATCACCCAATAACCTATAAAGAAAATGTACCCCAAAGTTTTGCCTTCTTTTCACAAGAGTCGTTGCAGGAGGAGCAGGGTCACTTGAGAATCCACTATCTTCTGTTCTATAGCACCTAGAAACAGGCTGCTGGTGTTAGGTTAAAGATTAGGATCTCATCTTTCAAATCACACCAGACTTGTGCATGGAGCTACAGAACTGGAAATACAGGAAGCTAAAGACATAGTAGGAAATGCAAACTCCAAATAAAGATCCAGTTCCCCACTAATTTTTTAGCTGCCTGTAGATCGCAGAGCCACAAGCTGGGATCTGAAAGATGAGATCCTTATCTTTAACACCTATGACACCAGCAGCGTGCAGGTGCTATAGAGCAGAAGATGGGGCTTAAGGGCACTTATCCTGCAACCACGCAAATTGACTCATCTCAATTAGTTGAGAAGAGTCATATTTGCCCGACTTTTGGGGAATTTTTTTTTTTTAGGTAAACGGTTACTATTTAACTTAAAGAGGGGAATTCTAGAAAGGACATTTCATCCCTACCTGAAGGGGGCTAGTAGTTTACAGGGGTCAAACCCCACAGGAGTCCTCTTAAACAAAAAATCCTTGAAATACAAGGCTTCTTGGATCTTTGATGGTTATTCCTGTATAACTAGGAATAAGGAACAAGTCCGGGAAGAAGGGATAAAACCAAAATGTTTTTCTTGTGCAGGTGGGGCGCCCCTTTAAATGCCTGTGGCTGTACATTGAGCTCATTCAGCTCCTGAGCCGCAGACCAAATACCAGGGGATGTTATGTTTAGACTTTGCCTTTGGTGTTTTTTTTTTTAGTTTTTTTTTTTTCTCTACCGTCCTTCAGTATTTTCAGCGTCTTCTAATTTTGCGAACTCTGTGTAATAGAAGATGTCGGCGGCTTCTTCACCACATCTGCACCATCTCCCGGCCGCTTCTTTTCATCTCTTTGAAAAGGATTAATGGAAAAGGAAAAATCATAAAAAGTGAAAATAAAAAAAAAAAAATCATAAAAACAATTTTTTTTTTGGAATGAAGTGCTGCTTGAGCTGTGCCCCCCCCAGCGCCGCGGAGCCGGGCGTGCAAAACATTGTGCGAAATGAGATTTTGTATTTTATTTTTTTTTTAATTTGCAATTCTTTTTAAAGTTTTTTTTATTTTTTTATTTTATAGCATTTTCCCCCCTTCTCTTTATTATTCGGAGCCGGGTTTTTGTAGACTCGCAGCTCCGGATTGTCCGGATTTTGGATGCCGCTCTCTGTCCTGTGTGATCCAGCTCCTTTGTGGTTTTGTAGTTTCAGGCCATGATCCGCGGCCGGCCCAACCGGTTTTTCCAGATCTTCTCCTTTTTGTTTTTATTAGCCATTCCAGTGGAACGCACACGGCAAATATCCATCCGAAAGAACGCAGACCGCGGAATGGAACGTTCCGGAGTAGACAAAGGAAATATTGTCATTGTGTAGGGACAGTTTATACAGACCCATTATCCCGGATTCTGTTTCATCTGTGTATCGCAATGTGGGAATTTTTTGATTAATTTTTTTAATATTGTAGATGCTTTAGCGCAAATGTTGCCTTCAACAACTTGTTAAAATATTTAATGTTCGAATAGGTGTTGTGGCTTTCATTTCTAATAGTGGAGACAAAGCGGGACATTTATCAGGACTTTCACACCATATTTTTGGCGCACAAGCCGTGGAGGGGGCGTGGCCAATGGCGGAATGGGCGCATAGCAGCAACTGCGATCTGGCTATATACTCTGAACATTCAGGCCTGAAACGTGCTTAAAGGGGTCCCATTATCTAATTGGGTTCCCACCATGATACTAGCAGAATGGCCTGGTATTTGTTATCCCCTTTACAAGCATTGTTGCTGAAAATGTTGTTTCTAGGTGGAGCCGCCTCCTGCACAGGTTTTCTCCTCCCATGAGTAAAGGAAGTGAACCAATCAGAACTGGGTACCCACCCCCCTGGAGCCATGTAGTCTTTATTTTATTATCTTAATGGGTTCACCCTAATGGTAGAAGTTCAGGTATGATTGTTGTCAAGACTATTTTTAGTGGCAAAAGTATATGATGATCCCCATGGGGTGAAGAGAAACTAAACAGGTTCAAAGGAAAGCTGTCTAGATGGAGTCATCCTTCTCCCCAAACATTTAAATTTTCTAAAGGCATGTTGTAGTGAAACACAATGAAAATCCTGTTAATCTATACATTTTTGATGTTTCTGAGAGTTTCCCATTTCCATCCGTATGCTAATGAGGCAGTTGGTGCACTCGGGTTGTGTCCTCCGCACACCAAAGAACTGCTGTTTTTGTCTGGACCACTGTCGGATAAGCAGGAAATTTGTCCTGTGATGAGCATGGAGGCGACACTGGAAGCAGAGGGAAATGGTCCATGCAGGAATATAATTGCTCTGGTTGCTGAGGACACACTCAAGTGCACTGACTACCTCATTAGCATACAGATTAAACTGGGAATATCCGGGAAATGGCATAATGGACAGCGATAATAAAGTAATATTAGGAATCCCAGTGCATTTCTCTACAATATCCTGCCAGCAGATTGTAGCGCTTGTTGGAGATGATCGACTCCCTTAAAATAGCTAGTCTTTTTGTAAAAAAAAAAAATATCCAAGGGGTGTTTGGGCCTCAGAAATGCTTTAAGTCTCTCCACCTCATAAGGGTAGAGAATATTTTCCAATATAACCATCACAAAATGAGTCCTGGACTTCCCCTTTAATTGTGCCAGAGGATGATACAAGGACCGGTATCTGTAGATTTTTGGATGCTTTCTTCACCCTCCCCTATGATGCTCCATGGGTGTAGGAGCCGCTCCGCACCCATCGCCCACCCGCCATCACCTTTGTAGTTGGGAGAGACAGCCGAAACAACCTCTGATTAATTCATCAAAAATAAATAGCTGCGCACTTCTGCGTCTTCTCTCTTATTTCTCCTCCTCGTTAAAAATGGATGAATCCCGGAGCCTTGTGCGCCCCAAGCATGGCGCCTGCGCGGGGGCGAAGATATAACCCAATATAACAGAATTTCTAAATAATAAACAATTGCCACAATAAGATCAAATATTCTATAGGTGGGAAACGCGACCGGATCATCAAATATTCTGGAATTTTTTGCTTTTTATTGCTGTTTCTGCTTTTACACTTCCTGTTTGAGAAGAGTTCCCCAAATTTACTAAGGAAACATAATGCCCCCTCATTCCAGAATTAATTCACAGGTACAGATGGAAGTACCGGAGTAACGTGGCAAGGATTGATATGGAAAATATACATTTTTTTTAAGCAGAAAATGTAACTTTTTGCTATATTATTATTATTTTTTTTTTTTGGCGTTTTTGAATTTTCTTTAAATCTACATAATAAAATCTTTCTATTTTTCCGGTGTCAGGAGCATTTGCAGCGGGAGCGTGTGATAGGAATGTTAAAGCCGCTGCCGCGTGTGTCAGACACAGAGACGGGCGGAGGGATAAATCTACCACTTGGAGGAAAAAAAAAAAATTCTGTACAGGATTTGTGCGGGATTAGATTGCATTGCTCAGTCTTTCTGCGATACGGGGGAGACTGTGTGTGCGAGGCCCTTTGATCAGTGCATTGGGGGCCTCTGCCATGGTGGATTCTGGGTAAGAAGCAGACGCCTGGTATTTAACACAAGTGGCTCAGGCCAATCCTATTTCCCGTTTGGAATCAATCTTCGCTATCCTTTGCGTTTATGACGACTGTCATGGGGCGTGTGATGGCTGACGAGTGTACGACCCCCGTAATCCACTTCACAGACTTGCGGTAGTGATTCCGGGGATGAATTATGTGCTGCGTTGTTACCTCGAGACTCACAGAAAATGTATCTGTATATATTATACTGGCCCGACCAAAGCCAAAACACTGTCCTTTTTCTGGTCCCCTACAGGGAAAAGTGGGATCTGATATGAAGCTTACGGACTGGCTGGCCTAAAATTAATCTCTCCTAATAAAAATAAGGTATCCACCCCCCTCCCGAGCTGCATTGACATGCCCTCCAGCTCGGCAGGGATGGGGTCGCCTAGGGAAAAGAAGAGGACTGAAGACTATGAACCAGAATGGCTGCGTTTTTTTTAATATTCCCTCAAGGACAATGTTTGCTCCTCTCCCAAGCTCCTATGACACACCTTCTAGCTCTTCAGGGGTGGGATTGGTCTCGGGCAAAAGGATACATAATATAGTGAACCAGGAAGTTGTAACCTTTTTGAATTTACTACTTGCTCAAAGTAAAACCTATAGGACAGATATATCCTCCTCTGACTAACTGGACATCCCCCAAGCTTCTATGACACACCTTCTAGCTCATCAGGGGTGGAGTTTATCTTGCAGAAAATTACATATCACAAGAATGTGAAGCAGCAAGTTGTGACCTTTTTATGATTTTACCATTTGCTCAAAGGCAAACTTAAAGGGAACCCGTCACCACATTTTTCACAAGTACAGGTAATAACAGGTTCCCATAGAGACCTACTAACTATCTGACACCTTTCTTTTAGCTAAAAATGATTCCTGTGAGATTCCCATATATTCATCGTCATAGTTTTACCTCTCCATAGCTGGTCTCCATCCTATTTCTGCATGCAGCTATAATGTCATGTGACCAGGCGGACATCATCGCAGGTCCTTTAGCTTTTTAGCATTAGAGAACTGTACACCAAGCATATATCTCATGAAATCGTATCCTATTGCGTCACATGAAATCACAGCAGCCTGCATGGAGAGGAGTAGGAGTCCATGGAGGCTTTATGTGGTCAGATATGTACACGGGGTACAGTTTGCTAATGTTAAGTAGCTAAAGGACCTTTGATCATGTCACTCGCTCCAAAGATACCAGGCAAGATTATAATTCTGATTTTATGGGAATCTGATGGAAGCTATTTTTAGCTAAAAGAAGGGTGTCTGATAGTTACTAGGGCTCTATAGGAACCTGCCATTAGCTGTATTTGTGAAAAATGTGGTGACGGGTTCCCTTTAAAGACAACCTGGTCCTCCTCAAATTTCTAGCCCCTCCCCAAGCTTCTATGACACACCTTCTAGCTCTTCAGGGGTGGAGTGAAAACAACAAGAATGGCCACAAGGATGTGAAGCAGCAAGTGGTGACTGTACTGCCTCCTAATAAATTGTGACCCAACACTACTGGTCCAGAACCCTAAGTAAAACATAAGCTGCCCCCACTATCCTCCCTCTATCATGTCACTGTTTACCCGACTAGAGCTAGAAAAATCTGTAATGGAAAATTTTCTTAGAATCTAAAAAAAAAAATTGAAATTTCTGCGTAGAGCAATGACATTGAGGTTATGTTTTATCTACAAACACGTCCTATAGTAAGGATGCAGCCTCGCGCTCCCCGACCCTCCAGCGGGAACATATTTGCAGTATCGGTAAGTAAGTTCTTGTAACATCTGGGATGTATTAATATCCCAGCAATAAAGCCCCAGCTGTGCGATCCTGCTCCAATTCTCGTGTCAGCTTTTCCTTCTCTGGGCGCAGCTCCTCATTTTTCATGCAAATGCGCCCAGCGCTGACACACGGTGCAGAAAACATTACCCAGAAAACCCAAAAATGTACAATTTTCAGGTTTGCAATCCCAGCATCTAAATGAGACGCGTGCCAAGTATCTTCTTATCTTCTGCCCATACTTTACACTTCAGCTCTGCTCCTTGTGATTGGCTGTCAGCTCAAGCCCCGCCCCTTGACCTTTCCTGTAGAACCGATTTACATTGTAGCAGGTTGCTATTATGTAAATCTTTGTAGATCTCAGCGATTGCATTGACTGGTGAAGGTTAGAAGAGTGACATGATGTCATGACGCGTCTCGTGTTGTCTGTCATTTTTCGTGGCGTCACCCGTGACCTATAGCCCCAGGGCGTCTGATATCATAATAGTATGTACATGTTTAATGGCAGACGGAGATCAGCAGCTGTCAGATTGATCATGGCGCTGCTTATCTTCAATCTGGATGAATAGATCCACAGATATTAGATGCTAATTTGTATCTTTTGTCTGGTAGTTTATGTCATGTTACTGTTCTGTTCTTGACGGTTAAGTTCACGTGGCAAAAAAAAAAAAAGCCCTTGTTCTTGGCAATATTTTGGAAGTCCTGCCCCCGCCCTGCGCCTCGGCCTTCCTGTGACCCTTGTTCGGGAGCCGCTTCAGCGCTGCGCCTGCAGGGATTGTACTTACACTGTGAAAACATAAACCAGCGGCTGCAGCTTCCTCTGAGCTCCTAATAAACCTTCCACCCTCTACATGGTCCCCGAGTGCCCCCGATATCGGATTCCTGGGACCGACAGCCCAGAACCACCCAGAACCGATAATCTGAGCCTCCCACTCACCCCATTGTAATTTTTAGTAGAAAAGATCATTTTAGGCAAATGTTGAAACCATTTATCTGTAAATGTCGTATGGTGGAGCGTCGTGTAAATCTTCCTGGGACGGCCCAGGACTGCGGGGAACCTTCAGCACTAAAATAAATGAGTCGTCCGAGGCAGCGACAGAGATTGCCAGATGTCTGCTTCTCAGCGGGAGCAAATAAACTAATTATTATATCAGGATGCAAGTGGCGGAGTCTATTATACAAGATATGAATATTCCTGGGGAGACCCCGGGGGCCTACATGGTATCAGAGATGGATAGAGACTGATAGATAAATGGAAGATGGATGGATAGATATGCAAAAGATGTATAGAGGCATGGATAAAACAAAAATAGGCAGCACTCCCAACTTTAGAAGTTGAAATGTGTAGGTTTTTCCATATTTATATAGATGGATATGAGATGGATACATGGATACATAGATGTGCGATGGATGGATGGATACATAGATGTGCGATGGTTGGATGGATGGATACATAGATGTGCGATGGTTGGATACATGGATACATAGATGTGCGATGGTTGGATACATGGATACATAGATGTGCGATGGTTGGATACATGGATACATAGATGTGCGATGGTTGGATACATGGATACATAGATGTGCGATGGTTGGATGGATACATAGATGTGCGATGGTTGGATACATGGATACATAGATGTGCGATGGTTGGATACATGGATGCATAGATGTGCGATGGTTGGATACATGGATGCATAGATGTGCGATGGTTGGATACATGGATGCATAGATGTGCGATGGTTGGATACATGGATGCATAGATGTGCGATGGTTGGATGGATACATAGATGTGCGATGGATGGATGGATACATGGATACATAGATGTGCGATGGATGGATGGATACATGGATACATAGATGTGCGATGGATGGATACATGGATACATAGATGTGCGATGGATGGATGGATACATGGATACATAGATGTGCGATGGATGGATGGATACATGGATACATAGATGTGCGATGGATGGATGGATGGATACATAGATGTGCGATGAATGGATACATAGATGTGCGATGGATGGATGGATACATAGATGTGCGATGGATGGATGGATACATAGATGTGCGATGGTTGGATACATGGATACATAGATGTGCAATGGTTGGATACATGGATACATAGATGTGCGATGGTTGGATACATGGATACATAGATGTGCGATGGTTGGATACATGGATACATAGATGTGCGATGGTTGGATGGATGGATACATAGATGTGCGATGGTTGGATACATGGATACATAGATGTGCGATGGTTGGATGGATGGATACATAGATGTGCGATGGTTGGATACATGGATGCATAGATGTGCGATGGTTGGATACATGGATGCATAGATGTGCGATGGTTGGATACATGGATGCATAGATGTGCGATGGTTGGATACATGGATGCATAGATGTGCGATGGTTGGATGGATACATGGATACATAGATGTGCGATGGTTGGATACATGGATACATAGATGTGCGATGGATGGATGGATACATGGATACATAGATGTGCGATGGATGGATGGATGGATACATGGATACATAGATGTGCGATGGATGGATGGATACATGGATACATAGATGTGCGATGGATGGATGGATACATGGATACATAGATGTGCGATGGATGGATGGATACATGGATACATAGATGTGCGATGGATGGATGGATACATGGATACATAGATGTGCGATGGATGGATACATGGATACATAGATGTGCGATGGATGGATACATGGATACATAGATGTGCGATGGATGGATGGATACATGGATACATAGATGTGCGATGGATGGATGGATACATGGATACATAGATGTGCGATGGATGGATGGATACATGGATACATAGATGTGCGATGGATGGATGGATGGATGGATACATGGATACATAGATGTGCGATGGATGGATGGATACATGGATACATAGATGTGCGATGGATGGATGGATACATGGATACATAGATGTGCGATGGATGGATGGATACATGGATACATAGATGTGCGATGGATGGATGGATACATGGATACATAGATGTGCGATGGATGGATGGATACATGGATACATAGATGTGCGATGGATGGATGGATACATAGATGTGCGATGGATGGATGGATACATGGATACATAGATGTGCGATGGATGGATACATGGATACATAGATGTGCGATGGTTGGATACATGGATACATAGATGTGCGATGGTTGGATACATGGATACATAGATGTGCGATGGTTGGATACATGGATACATAGATGTGCGATGGTTGGATACATGGATACATAGATGTGCGATGGTTGGATACATGGATACATAGATGTGCGATGGTTGGATACATGGATACATAGATGTGCGATGGTTGGATACATGGATACATAGATGTGCGATGGTTGGATACATGGATACATAGATGTGCGATGGTTGGATACATGGATACATAGATGTGCGATGGTTGGATACATGGATACATAGATGTGCGATGGTTGGATACATGGATACATAGATGTGCGATGGTTGGATACATGGATACATAGATGTGCGATGGTTGGATACATAGATGTGCGATGGTTGGATACATGGATACATAGAGGTGCGATGGTTGGATACATAGATGTGCGATGGATAGATTTTGCTGTCATGCACAGGTCTCCATGGTGACAGACTACAAGATGATGCTGTGTAGTCTTATCTTGCAGTCATATTCCTTTCCATCTGTCCAATACTCCTCCTGGTTATTCTTCCATGTGGAAATTAACATTAAACAGGGGATGAATTAAACAAACTATGACTACAGCGGTTCTGTTTGTAGTCTGTTACCATGGTGACTTGTATTCTGACTAGGAGGATATAGTTGTTGGCAGAGGGTCGCTTGCCCCACTGTCTGGCAGTGCTGGTGGTCAGGGCACCACGGATCAGGCGATGATGGCACCTCCTATACATTTCTGACAGTAGGCATGTGATGGGCATTATGAGTCATACCAGTGACCCCTCTTGTGCTGCTTGTTTTCCCATGACACTTGGTTGTAGATCTGCGTGCCCATTGAGGTGCCCTGGGATAGAGTCTGCCCGCATTCCTCTCCGAGGAGTTGCCCGGTTGCCACACAATGCCATGCAGTCTGAACGGTTTGAAGTAAACATTTGTTTTCTGGGGTTATAGTGGAAGTAACGTGACTGCGGACAATGTCGTGTCTGTTTATAGAAAGGGCGGCGCCCGGACCGCGACGATACCGTGCCCAAAGGTGTGAGCCCCCGTGTTTGTAGGAGGTGGGGGTGATGCCAAGTCTTTCAAAGTGAGAGGATAACGCCGGCGCCTCCAGCTCTAACCACAGGCTCGTGGTGATTGGCGATTGGTCGCTCGGTTTCACCCACATGATGTAGAAAATTGTCTAAAAATCTCTGAATATTTTTTGTTCCGCCTTTTTCCTTCTATGTCGTTTCCCTCGCCCTCAGCGGAGCTTTGTCGGCATTTCAAAAAAATTCTCAAAACTGAAGGTAAAAAAAAGTTGCGCCCGCTGATTATAATGATTCCCCTTTTGTATTGTGTTGCGTTCTCCTTTGTGTAGATTTGTAGCGACTTCCTCTTAACAAAGAACACGTAAAAAAAAATTCAAAAATGTAACAAAAAGTAACAAACAATACAAGTTGTGAGCGCTGATGTGTTTTTTCCTCCTCCTCTTCAGTTCTGCTCCATCACCGTTCAGCACCCAATTTCCGTGCGTGCGTTTTTCGTAATTGCAGGTTTTTTGGTTAAGTGGCTTTCGCGGTGTTAAACTTGACTAAATGCTCCCCTCCACCTCATCCCTGGCAGATAAACACACACAGCACAACACCGCTAATCTTCTGCCATTCCCTCATCTGAATGGGAGCCGGGACTTGATTAACTGCGTCGCAAGAGTAAAATTGGGGGTTAGGCCGGCGGCAGCCACTTAGCGCACTGATGGCTCGCATTGGCGCAGGAGAAGCTTCTCGGAATCCGTTTATTTTTTTTGTTACATTGTATCAGACGGTTATTATGCTCAGTATCCAAGTAACAAAAAAAAAAAAAAGTTTTAAATTTGGGGATTGTAGCGGACAGATATTGCGTTCTGCCACTTTAAGGCAAGGTTGCGGCAGATGCAGACGGCTGCGCGAGCATTTACGGAACATGTAAGGGAACCCGGTTGTACCCCACTAAACTACCAGCCCCCTCAGGTCGGGTATAAAATGTCCTTCCTCGAATTCCCTCTTTTACATGAAATCTCACCCGTTCACAATAAAAGAAAAAATCTCCCCCAAAGTCAGGCAAATATGACTCTTCTCCCCTCTTGAGATGAGTCAAGTTTATGTTCAATCATTTTATTGTAGTGTTTCAAACATTATTAACATTAACGAATATTACCAAAAAGAAAGAAAAATAAAAGGGAACACGGTCTCACAGGACCATATAGGAATGAGGACATCAAAGCGGGCAAAATATTGTACAGCAGACAGAGATGAGTCATCTTCTGTTTTATAGCACCAAGACACATGCTGCTGGTGTCATATTAAAGATAAGGGTCTTGGAAATTCAGGCTGAAGATCCAGTCCCTGTCTAATATTTAGCTGCCTGTATGTCCAGTTCTGTAGCTCACACAACCATGGTCCTGATGAGATTCCTATTTTTAATATGACATCGGCATATGAACCACTAAACTTGACTCCTCTCATGTGAAAATGACTGATTTAAAAATACCCGACTTTGGGGCAGAACAGAGGGAATTACAGAAAGGATATTTCATCCCTGACCTGACGGGGCTGGTAGTTTAGTAAAACTCGGTGACAGGTTCTCTTTTAAAGGGATTGTTCCAGATTAAAAAAAAAAGGGTCTGCTTTAACAAACTGCTCCGTGTGTGTGCAGAGGTTGTGTGTGGTATTGCGGTCGTGTCCTAGAAATGTAGCTGGAATAAAGCAGGCATGTTCTATGTACTGGACATCCCCTTTAAGTGCTCTTTTATCTCTTTTTTTATGTAGGTTGTACCAAAATTAGCATTTGTTGTGCTAATTTTTACATTAATTTTTGATCTTTATTTATCTTCATTTTGTTTATTTCTTAATCTATTCAGTTTTGGGGTCTGGCTCGGTGACCCCTTTTCTTATCCTCTTGAGGTGGTCACGTGGTGCCCCCCCTTGCTGCAGCGAGTGGTATCACTCCGGACTATTGCGGGCACAGCTGGATGTCTGACACGAGCAGCTTTGGTTGCTCCTCCTCGGGCCGGAGCTGGGAATCTCCCCGGGGGGCTGACTCGGATTCTTTAAGTGCTCATCCCTTTTAATAATCCTGATGGTTGTCGATTTATTTATTTTCTCCTTCAGCCAAGTTTGTTAAGTTGCAGGGAGGGTGATGGGGGGAGTAGTAGTGACTAGAGGCTTGTTTAACCGCCAACCAAGAATATCGCCTTTCAGGATCCTGGAAAGCTGGGTGATGCCATTTACATAATAATATTGACTGGGAAATACTGCTCCTAGCATGTGCTGAGGACCCTCATGCATCTAAATTATTGTCCTGTACTATTGTCTCCTTTATATAGGGTTCTGGACTATAAAAACAAAATATAACTTTAAAGGGGAATTCGGATCATGAGCAGAGGGCGCCCCCCTGACCTCTCTCCATTCACAATCCTTCTAACCATCTAACCCCAGTACCCTTTATCTTGCATTTATCTTATCAATTCTTCCTTCCGGAATTCCCCTGATAAGTTGCAAAATCTCCTTTTCCATATTTTAAGACTAATAATAAGTAAAGAAAGAGCACCACCCATGTCTTCAGGTTGGGAGTGGTATTGCAGCTTGGCTGTTTTAGTGGGAATAGGATTCGGTACCAATAAATCTCCTTTTCTATAATGAAGAATAATAAAGAAACAGCACCACCCTTGTCATCAGGACGGATGTGGTATTGCAGCTTAGCTGCAGTACCAATAAATCTCTGTCCAGGTGGTAGCGATGGCGGGGGTGAGCTGGAGTCGGATGTACAGAGAACAGTTTGTTTCATTACTAATGTAGTGTGATGGTAGAAGTGTATAATTCATACTATTAGTAGGGAGGAACAGGGCGCATGGCGGTGCGCTCTCCCCAGCTGGCTTGTGCCGCCGCGCTTCGCCCCTCGGTGCGGTTTGATACATCGCCTGCTTCCCGTCCCCCATCTGCTGTGAGCTCGGCACAAGGCGGCAGGTGAGGAGATGAGGAAGAGCTCAACGGCCCAGGAAAGATGACACTGTAACGAAACTGCACCGCTTGTGTTACCGCGTACACTCGCCCGCATTACCGCGTATACCCGCCTGGTAAGAGCCCGATTAAAATCTGATGCATGGACCCCCACCCACATACACTCACCGCCCCTATCTGCTGCCTCCTGCTGGAAAAACACCTATAAATACCATGAAATGAAAGATCCTGCAGCTTCCCTGCACACATTGTACATCACATCCGCAACATTCTCAAGATTTCTGCTCATTTTAGGTAAAAGAACAAGTTTAATGCGAGTTTACTTTCCAGAGCTGAGAGTTTGCTACAATGCATACAGTCTAGATGGGTCTTTTCCTTATACTGTGACAAACTATTAAGCTCATAGAGGATTGTGTAGCCCGTGTGCTATAGTAACTCTCCGCTGTGGGAATTGTCTACAATCCTCCCATCCACTGAGAAGGAGCAGAGATCTCGACATAAGTGATGAGATTATCTATTCTGAAGCGGCTGCAGTACCACATGCTACCTGTGACCAGGTGTGGCGCTGTTTGGTCATATTATTAGGGCTCATGAAAGGGCAGAAGCTCACTACTTTGACACTCTAAAAGTGGCTGATAACAGAGAGCAAAGACCTGTACGGATGGAGCTGAGGAATATATCTTAGACTTAGTGTTCCTTCAAAAGAGACTAATGGATGCTCCGTCCCATGCCAAGGTCAGGCAGTTCTCCACCACATCAGCCTTGGAATCGGACCTAAAAGCTTACTTGGTAAATTAAATTGCCTAAACCACCACAATTCTGCAGTCATTTTTCTGCAACCTTCAGCCGTTATATAGACGCGAACAATTTTCCTTCATTTAGGAATTTGCCTCTCTTGCCGTGTGCTCGGAGCATCCCAGGATAAACGTGTGATGTTTTCTTACTCTCCATTTTGATGACACCTCCTGATAATACGGAGAAGATCTGGGGGTCTGCAGGGACATTGTCCATACTGTTTTGACCTATTGCAAAAAAAACCTCCAAATCTCATAATGTGGAAATTTGAGAATTTTGGCCCCTTGGAAAGCACTTGGGTGTGTTTTTGTAGGGCCACAAAGATGATCTCCTCTTGGTGGCTCCTGGAGTGGTCTGATCCTTCCTAAACCCAAGAGTCTTGTCGGTCTCTACCTTGGCAAGGGATAAGTAGATCTCCAACTCTCCAGGAGACAAAAGGTTGAACTTGATGGGCACTGGGTTGAACTTGATGGGCACTGGGTTGAACTTGATGGGCACTGGGTTGAACTTGATGGGATACTGGGTTGAACTTGATGGGATACTGGGTTGAACTTGATGGGATACTGGGTTGAACTTGATGGGATACTGGGTTGAACTTGATGGGCACTGGGTTGAACTTGATGGGCACTGGGTTGAACTTGATGGGCACTGGGTTGAACTTGATGGGCACTGGGTTGAACTTGATGGGCACTGGGTTGAACTTGATGGGCACGTCTTTTTTTCAACCCTATAAACTGTGAAATCATGAAACTATGAAATGAAATGGTTGCCAACCCAATAGATAAAACCAAACTTGAACTCATACAAAGTATAAAAACTTGTTGGAAAAAATATCTCTGAATAGATAGAAAGAGAAATGCACAATCTTTATCCTAGAAGGACGTGTTTGGACCAGTTTTTGCAGGTGTTGGAGCCTCCCCCCGAGCCTGACATAACACAACGATGACCTGTTCTAAGCCCGTAGTGGTAGTCTCTGATCAATGCCGGGTCTTTTAATGATGAACCTCAGAAGAATCCGTAGCCTACAGGTCCCTTCGATTGTTACTGAGGACAGTAGGGTTGTGTTGCCGGGAAGACCTCTCCGGGACCTGCCATCAAAGCCCAGGTTACTGCATTCCAGGGCTCTGATGTTTTATTGACTGAGAAGTTGGGAATGTAGTTCCCTCCTGTAAACACTTCATGGAACGGCGCTCCCGGCACATAGACGTTCTCCGCTGCTGCATCTCCTGGAGGAATACGATGCAATGTGTACAAAACATCGGCATAACAAATGTTATGCAGAAAGATATTTCTCCGCTTCGTCATCTATATTTTATGAATGTTTTTCTTTTTAAATGCACTAAAAAAAAAAGTTGAATGTGATAAACAAAAAGTTTCAGAGATCCTCAAAACTGGGCAAAAAGTTGTGTGTTTTGGTCAGGGAGTTGGACTGTACAGTCAGAGACTCGGTTTGTAAAATTTTAGGGATCTTAACCCTTTCTTGTTTTGATTTTGTTTGTTTTTTGGCCCAAACTTGAGCCCTTTTATTGGTAGAAGAGACTCCCGGAACAGTTTGCCACACCCAATGCAATGCCTGTTGATGGCTTAGAAGGGGCAGATACATCGGTGACGTGAATTTATTTTACAAAATTTGAAGGATCACTCCTGAAATCGAGCATCCAACCCCCAAGACTTGAAATCCGAAACATAAATTTCATTCTTTCAACTAAAATATCGAGGTTTCCCACCATGAAAAAGTGTTGACAGTGGTCGAAAGGGGCTTCCATGCTGAATATTTTGGAGCGGTGAAGGTCTACCTGGCCATGTGGCACAGCAGTCCCATCGAGGGTGACCAAGTGCTGGGGTGGGCTTGTAGTCTTGGTAGATCATCACCGTTCCAAAATCCATGGAACCACTGTGAACGCCGTTTCATGGTGTATATATATTACGGTATATATACATACATACTCCGGAGTTGGCGGGTAATACAGGGAAAATATCAGATGAGTAAAATGTCCCCCTCCCCTTCCGTCTTCTTGATTCAACTTTATGGCTCGGCACAAGCTTTGTCCTTGAAGATTGTTCCATCTATTACAGAACCCTAATTTAGTGCTGACCTTCCCCTCCAGCGCTCGTGATTCTTACTTCCGCTCACCTATTTTATTGGCCCTATTACATGGAGAATGTGCTCTCAATTCTTGGAATGAAAAGGCCAAGATAAATCCGGTGACCTGCACCCTTCACCATAAGACAAGCTCAGCGCCATAGATCTGCCTGTAAAGCCTGTTACCCATAGGTATGACATAGAGAACAAACATAGGACACAATAGTTATAGGCTAAGAACAAGGGAAAAAAAGCAAAATGTCTCACAAATATTTCTTCCTTCTCCATGTCGTAGGGAAATAACTTTCTCCTGTAGTTTTCAGAGTTAATAACAGGTGCAAATGACAGCACAGTCTGGATCAACAATGTCCCAGTTGTGTGTGAAGACAGCGGATTGCGAGGCCATCACAAGCGGAGATAGAGCCCGATTGTGTAACAGAGACGAGAACTTTCACTTGTGTCCACACTTCATGGAAGTAGCACCTGTCTGCAAGGAACACTTGGCCCAGCAAGTGCTGTCAGAAAGCTCCAGGGACAGATGTCCTGTATGGACAGACAGAGGTCAAGACTCACCCCCCCCCCCACCCCCCATACTATGTCCCTAACCTATCACTGCAACCTGCTCATCAAAATATTGCCTTGATAATAACCATTATAATACTGCCCTATGCACAGGAATATAACTACTATAATACTGCCCCCTATGTACAGGAATATAACTGCTATAATACTGCCCCCTATGTACAGGAATATAACTACTATAATACTGCCCCTATGTACAAGAATATAACTACTATAATACTGCCCCCTATGTACAAGAATATAACTACTATAATACTGCCCCCTATGTACAGGAATATAACTACTATAATACTGCCCCCTATGTACAGGAATATAACTACTATAATACTACCCCCTATGTACAGGAATATAACTACTATAATACTGCCCCCTATGTACAGGAATATAACTACTATAATACTGCCCCCTATGTACAGGAATATAACTATTATAATACTGCCCCCTATGTACAGGAATATAACTACTATAATACTGCCCCCTATGTACAAGAATATAACTACTATAATACTGTCCCCTATGTACAGGAATATAACTATTATAAAACTGCCCCCTATGTACAGGAATATAACTACTATAATACTGCCCCCTATGTACAGGAATATAACTACTATAATACTGCCCCCTATGTACAGGAATATAACTACTATAATACTGCCCCCTATGTACAGGGATATAACTACTATAATACTGCCCCCTATGTACAAGAATATAACTACTATAATACTGCCCCCTATGTACAAGAATATAACTGCTATAATACTGCCCCCTATGTACAAGAATATAACTACTATAATACTGCCCCCTATGTACAGGAATATAACTACTATAATACTGCCCCCTATGTACAGGAATATAACTACTATAATACTGCCCCCTATGTACAGGAATATAACTACTATAATACTGCCCCCTATGTACAAGAATAAAACTACTATAATACTGCTCCCTATGTACAAGAATATAACTACTATAATACCGCCCCCTATGTACAAGAATATAACTACTATAATACTGCCCCCTATGTACAGGAATATAACTACTATAATACTGCCCCCTATGTACAAGAATATAACTACTATAATACTGCCCCCTATGTACAGGAATATAACTACTATAATACTGCCCCCTATGTACAAGAATATAACTACTATAATACTATCAATCTTCCACATTTAGTCCAGGTTTGTTTTGATCCTTTAGGTGTGAATTTTGGGATTTTCTATAATAGACATGGCTGCTGCTCTGTGACTCTGGGTTGGTGGTGTCAGTAATTATGTGTAGGAGTCATTATTCTGCAGGACAGGTTCTCCATCAGGAGCGGCCGGTCCCGTTGATGTTGCTCCTTCATGTTTTCCCAGTAAATGTGTTTGTTCTCTCGGCCACTGAAGGAAGTGGAGAGGATGAGTGATGAGCGGTTTGGGAGCGGCAGACATTACGGAAATCCCAGGCGCTTCTGCCTCGCTGGTTTCTACAGCAACTGAAGGCCTTTGGTGCCTCGTGTTTGAGCTGCTGAGTCCTAGTAATTAAGACCAAGGGAAGATCCAGAGTCATTCTGGGCCTATGGGGTAATGGCAGGAGGGGGCGCCGCTGAGTGATGGGGACCACGAGCGATACTGCTGATACGTGGCTGCATGTTATCCAGGAGAAGTTTGAGATGTGACCTCATTTATCTGCTGTGCGGACCATAAAACTGCAGTCATCCATCTGCGCTGCATCCGTCCTGCTCCCGGCCGCCGCCTCCCCCCCCCCCTCCCTGCAGCTTCGCAGATACGGATTCTGCATAGATGGGGACCCCTCTCTATGGCTGTGCCCTCTTCCTAGGAGCAGTGTGGGCAGATCCCTCCGGAATATAACGTGGGAAACTTCAGCTATTTGTAGGATTTTCCCACTTTATACCAAAGTGATTTATTCCAAATAGAATGAAAAATAGGCATAAAAGATAATTATAATGAGTATCATAAAATATACAATTGATATTCAAGATCTAAAACCGGTAAATAATAATAGATATTCCTTAAAGGGGTTTTTTTCATTTCAGCAAATAAATGTTATTGTTTGAATAATGAAAAGTTATAAAATTTTCCAATATACTTTCTGTATGAATTCCTCGCACCTTTCTAGATCTCTGCTTGCTGTCATTCTATAGAAAGCTTCATTGTTTATATAGAGTGGATAGAAATCGGAGCACGGTCACAGGGGCACGGCTCGTTATATATCACACGGCGCTGATCAGTATCATGTGTGTAGAATCACCCTGTGGCTCCGCCATCTCTCTTCATGTGATGTGGAGCTTGACCTAAGAGCTGACGATCCAGCGTCTCCCTGTAGTAATTCAATCCTTCCCTCAGAATACGGGAGGAGAAGTCGTGATTTGATTTGCTGCTTGTAGTGCGGAAAAGGGAGCGAAAAACAGTTGTTTTAATCTAATTTCCAGACAAACAATAGTCCAGGGACGATGTTAAATTCATGAAACTGATGAAATTTAATGAGGTGATTTGTGTATGGCAGCGCCCGCTGCAGAGCGCCGTCACCGTGCCAATAGCCTGCTGCGGGATTACACAGGAAAGCCCCTCTCACCTGCTCGCCCCGCTACACCCTGCCAGAAGCAGCCCCCGGGAGCCTCTGACGGACAGCTGGACCTGCAACCTGGTTGTCAGGGA
This sequence comes from Engystomops pustulosus, assembly GCF_040894005.1. Lineage (NCBI taxonomy): Eukaryota > Metazoa > Chordata > Amphibia > Anura > Leptodactylidae > Engystomops > Engystomops pustulosus. Next base: position 8,463,039 of record NC_092420.1, on the reverse strand, counting down.
AACCTCACAGTTACCGCCGGCGACAGCGGCTGCTGCATCTAATGTGGGCAATGTGTCTGCTCTCCGGCTCGGCCTCCGCCGCTTCCAAAGCAATAGGTTGTCTAATGCTGTAAATTAACAAGTGCTTCAGGAAGTGTAATGTGATTTATAGCAAAGAGAATGCATGAATGAAGATGGAGGAGAGGGGGGGGGGGGGCAAGGTGGCGGCTGCTGGAAACCAAGGATTGCTGAAAAATCTTAGAATTCTGCCTTGTGTCCAAGAGGATTTCCGAGGATACGTAACATTGTATCCATCCAGTTCCACCTCTTATACTGCAGTGTGTATCCTGAGGAAGGCCCAAAGCCCATGAATGTAGGACAGGTCCAAATCTGATCGGATCAGAATAATTCCCGGAGTAACGAAGCTTTACCAGGGTCTAGTGATTGTTACCAGTGATATTACACTATAGTTCAGGACGTTGTGTTCGTACACTAAAGAATCCGCTTCTTCCTCTCATTGCAGATAGAATCTATGGGGACATCTGTCCTACATCGGCCCTCGTCACCCCTCTGGTGCCCAATACAGCAGGAGGCTGTGGGCGGGGCAGGAACTCCTCCCGCCAGCCCACTCCGCCCCTTGCCCCGCCCCCGAACGGCTTGATGTGGGAAATATTCACAATTACTGGCGGTTTACAAGACATTGCAATGATTACATGGCTGGCACGCCAAAAAAACTGGTGTGTTCCCCTACATCTTTTATTACTAGGCTTTTACACGGGAGATAGCACTCGTGTATCCCCTGTCCACAGCATGGGGGGCGCTAACAGCCACCGAAATGGAGAGGAGGGTCATGCGTCCCTTTTGAGTTTCACTGTATATGGGACAGTCTGTAGAACTCGTAAAAGTGGCCTTATCGACGTCCGTCCCATAGACCATAAATAGATTGGCAGCGCCCATGAGGGGCACGAGAAAAGTGAGGGTATGTGTGTGTATATGTGTGTGTATATGTGTGTCTCTCTATACCTCTTTGTATTGCTAGTTTGTGTATATGTGTGTATATATCTATGTATCTATGTATGTATATGTATATATATTTTTGTATTTATATGTGTGTGTGCGTGTCTTTTCATGTGTATATGTCTATTATTGTTCGTGTAGTTATATGTTAAATACTCTAAAGTGTCTGAAACGCGTCAGCAAGGTTTTGTATCTAGATGATATAATCTGATCAAATATAAGTTCAAGGTTTATTTGTAATCTGCCTCTTGCCGGATGATTTTCTACATTTTCTTCTCATTTATTAGAATACATTTCTACTATTTGTGTCATTAGTTTTGTATCTCTGTTGCCAGCGCCTGTCTGTGTTGTGTGTCTATAATATAAAACTTGTACTATGACATTTCATTTACTGATATTCTACATTTTTACCAATTTTTTTTTTTTTCTTATTCAGCTATTTCTTTACTGCAGATGTTGCCAATCTTTTCTCCTCCCCCCTATATATATATGCAGATTAAGTGCGCTTTTTCAGGAGCACTACTACATGAGACGCGGGGTTACACACTTTGTATGTGAACACTTCTGATGGGATGTCAGCCGCAATGCGATTATGATTGATGATGGATTTAGTGTCTTGTACGTTCCCGGGTAATTGAAGTGCCGGGTAGTTGTACGACGCGTTTCACTCAATCCTTCCCATCCGGCTGCTGAGCTTAAGCCTCATATTAACAGCAGCTTTGCTAATAGCTCCTGCGTGAGGAGTTGGTTGAGCCCTACGTGTGAGGGGTGCAGTGTTAGCAGCGGGTTAAGCAGATCCGCCGGACAATTCCTTCATTATTCATGCAGCAGAGTTTTCACATCTTAATTCTCGATGCTGCCGGAGTCTTGCAATTCACAACTTTTCTTCTCTCTTATACGTATTGTCTGTTTCCGACACCGAAACGCGTGGTACCAGAATATGCCGCCTATAACTAATCATTAGGTTCTACTGATTGAAAAGTAATGTGAGAGTCAAAGATGTTATTGTTGCATATTTTTGCTTGTTTTTTTGTTTTTGTTTTTTTTAATGCTCCATCCTGACACGGTATATGAGCTAAAAGCCTCAGAATTATTATACTAGGTTCAAAAAAACCTCTCTTGCCTACCTCGTGCCATTCATTATATATTTTAACTTCTGGAGCCTCATATAGACTTTTTTGAAAAATGTCTAGTCAAAGGGGTGTGACTTAGACAATAGGCGTGGCTTAGATTTTCTAAACTAATATCTGATTCGTGAACTTAAAGCAATTGAGACTCCCATAATGCACTACACTCTGGAAACATTTAGCTTTTTATGTCTTTTTATATCTTTTAGCTACTTTTCAAATTCCACTGGTTGCTCATAGTAACAGACTACAGTTTAGTTCCACTCGCTGTCAGACATGTGACCTGTAAGGAGAAGTCTAGCTGAGTAGCAAGTGTCTAATGTCTCAATGAATTAAAAAGAAAGTGAAAATCTTAGTTTTCTGCGACCCTTACCCTACAGCAGGGACGGTAACTCAGTGGTTAGCATTACAGTCTTAAAGCGCTGGTGACCTGGGTTCAAGTTGCTTGTAGGTTGATTAGATTGTGAGCCATATTGGGGACAGGGACTGATTTGGCAGCTCTGTGCAGCGGTGTGTAATCTTTAGGTTCTATATAAATAAAGTATTATTATTATTTCAGATTTTACTGGTTGTCCTTGGTAACAGACAACAGTTACAACCCCCTGCTGTCAGACATGTGACCTATGAGCTGAGCCATGCTTTTTGCTTACACTCGGGATGTGATAAGAACGGAGAAGTCGTCCTGATGGCCACTGAAAGTTCACTGTAAATCTTTGTCTATTGCTTATACAATGTATTTGTAGTGAACAGACCCGCTTTGGCGCTGCAGAATCTTCTCCTTTAAGAGCAAAACTCAGCAATTAGCGCCTGTAGCGTGATTTCCAGCTCCTGCGCGGCCGTCTCGGCGGTACACGTGTTGGCGGAGGTTGGCGTGCCAGCTTGTGCTACATGGTAACGCTCCTCTATAGTAACTTCCTCGGGGACCTATTATCACCATTAAGAGTTTAAAAGGCCAGCGAGGTCTCGGCATATCCCTGCGGGGCCTCCGGCATATGCACAAGGTGCGTCTTAATTCTTCGGTGGATTTCTAGCTAAGTTACGTTAAAGTGTGGCTCTAAATGACGTCCCCAGATACCAGACCTGCTGCGAGCTGCTCCGCCGCCATCGCACTTCACAGCCGCGGAGGGGAAGGAATCACACCCCTACCGCATAAATTGTCTTCTGAAAAGTCTTGTTTTCTGTAGAATTCTCCCTTTTTCCTATCGATGTTACAATATTTGCGTTGGCACTTAGCAGGCGGATACACCGCCATCGGCCGGCGAGCGCTGTGCTGAGCTGGTGGAAACACGACTCCTCCCCGGCCCTCGGCCTTTCCATCTGTCAGGTTATTGATCCGCTTAGATACGATATTTCACGCATCTACAGAGGCAGGGGATAAATTGAGCGTTTTATTTAAAAAATATTTGGAGATTTCGTGATTTTTCAGATTTTTTTTGCTTTATGAATATAGTTCTGGATCTGCAGTTCAAACTGACGCATGGATGACATCCAGTAGTTCCACGCACCAGGTCTTGGGTCGCTTAAAGGCTCAGTACTTTATGGCCCGTGATGGGAATGGTGGACCGGCAGTGTAGACTGACACGGGGAGTCCATGCTGATAGATTCTGGGTTATGACTAGGATTCTAGATCTGCCGTGTAAATTGACACAGAATCTGCAGCAAAATTACTCTTTGCTCCACCTCTTCATGGTCTCTATGGATTGGGCAGTAACATAAACAACCCGTGGACTTCAGTGATACTGTTTATGGGCACTCAGGGGGTGTGTCCTCACACTGCTGTTCTCTGAGCTCGCTTCATTTAGCTTTTCCAGAGCCCCTTCCCTCCGCTCTGTGTGACTACTTTAGAATTCAGCCAGAAACCTGGTAGTAATGCCATCCGGAGGAGATCGGGAGGGACTGTAGTGTAGTCCACTGCAGAGAGCTAAGAGCACAGCAGTGTGAGGATGCACCTCCAGTTTACTTGGATAAGCTGCAAGTATGATTGCCTTGTGCTGTAACTGGACACAGGCTAGAGGTGCCTTGTTGTGGTTCTGAATGTCGTGGCGACCCAGCACGGATTACCGGTTAATCTACTGCCTATTGCGGCTAATGAAATAAACCAACATAGGCGCGGGCGTCCGTCTTTGGATCCGCAGTCCCTTTAGTGGGAAGAGATTCAGAGAGAGATAGAGACGTGAACTTGAAGAACAGGCTGAGATTTCCTCCCTGTATCCTGCGGCCTCATCTGCCAATGCACTCGAGGGTTTAATTAGGGGAAGAGAGCGATGCCAGGCAGACCCAGTATGGAGGGATCTGGCGCCCGCACACTTGGCACCGCGCTCAATTATCATTTTCAGTCAACAAAAAAACAACTGTTTACATTAGTAATATGGAGGGGGTTTAACCAGGTGGGGGGGTTTTCCCTTTAAATATCGGCAAGGGCCGGAACCTTGGTGTAGTATAGGTGGCGGAGTCACAGCTGCTGCTGCTGCTTTTGGCAATGACAAGGTTAAAGATTGGATTGATTGAGTTAAATTTCCGTTTGTCAGCTGTCACAGAGCGTTTTGATATCGCGCTCCCAGATTCCGGATGCACGATGAGGGATGTAGGAATATGGAGAGGGGGAGCCGTGCTTTCTACTGGCTAATGAATATTGGGAATTCAGACTCTGGACATAAGCAGACTGAGGGGTTAATTAAAACTCCACCTAAAGGTAAAACTTTCTGGGGTGATAGTCTTTAACTCCTTTATTGTAAGTCTTCAGTCTGGCGATCAAAAGGGCGCAGAAAGCTGAGATATAGGGGGTGGTTTATGGGCTTCTCGGGCTGGATCTGCTCCACTTTATGGAGGGATCAGGGTCGTCACCAAAGATCATCTTTCATTGTTAGATGTCATCCCTTGGACCATGATCTTCAAAAATGCAGAGCCAAGAGCACAGCAGTGTGAGGACAGCTACTGGACGATAAGGACATTATCAGGAAAAAAATATCAGTGCATAAATATAACAACATCAAATTTAAAAAAGTTCTGTGTGAAGTTGATTAAGAAAAAAAAAAACTAAACAAAACTGCGGTACAGTCCATAATTCTGAGTTTTTTGGTTTTTAAAGAGATTTTTCTTCACCTTCACCAACAACAACGCTCTAGATCCTCTAATAAGTGCATCACCACTGATTCCGGTGCATTTGGAATTTTTTTTCTAGCTCTCACCATTCCTGAGATATTGGCGCAAAAATGGCAATTGGGCTCTGTACTTTTTTGTGGGCGGTGCCAGTCAGAGACCGCCCACCTGCCATGCGCTAGTCAAATTAGTTAAAACTTACGGCACCGATTGCTTGGGAACGGTGGGGGCTACAGAAATAATTCCAACTGCGTCGGAATCCGTGGAGAAGCATCTATTGGAGGATGCCGAGAGTTGTAGACGTTAAAGGTCCCCTTTAAGCTTGAAGGGTTTGTGTTGGTATGTTAGGTGTCATTTACTGCCTCATGTCCGTCTTCCTTCGCATTCCCACACGTTTTACACTTGAGCTGTCGCAACGTTAAACGGCAACCAGGCTGTTTGGGATGTTTTGCATCTTCTCATGTGTCTTCAAGCTGTTTGAAATGGGAAGGTGATCCTCCCCGTCGCGGTACGCTTGGCTTGTCCCCCACTCTTGCGCTCCAGCCCTGTACTTTTCACAGTGTGAGTAGGATGTGTGGACCTGGTCGTCTGTTCTCCGAGAAGATGTAAGAGGAAGAAGGAGGTCATCCTGACTGTGATGTCGGGTCATACACACTGCAATTATCTCCTTCCCTGGACAAGCAAGCGCTGGCAATAATTGCTCCTTGTCGGCGCCCTCCCGCATGCAGATTGCGTTCCGCATGGTTACGTCGCGCAATTGCTCAGTTCCAGTCTTTGCTATTCTTCAGCAACAATTGTATCTGACCGAGCGAATGCTCCCCCCCTCCACCCTACGTTGGGTCTAGTCTACTAAACACCACTGCGCAGCGTCCGGGGACGTTATGACTCTTTATTCCTATAATCTCTGCGTGTTTTTAAGGTTACGCAATTTAGTTCCTTTGTGGCGGTTTTGGCTAGAGCCGTGCAGCGAGCCGCATCCTCCCCTTTTGTTTTGGGGTAATTTGTATCTAGTCTCCAGCCATGCTGATTACAGCCAGCAATCTCCCCGTGTCTACGTGTCTGCGTGATTGTGCTCATTGTCATGGCGCAGCTGTGTGCCCCATAGGGGACCTCGCCAAATAACAGGTTATACGTGAAGCGCGGTTATTACTCACATCTTATGCTCAGATTCTAAATGAGCCGTGGGCTTGGTAAACCTGATGTATAATGGATGCATGGCGCAAGGTGGAGACTATTCACATCGGTTCCCGAGCCAATGACCGGACAAGAGGATTGTAAGCTGTATCCAGGAGCAAGAATGTGACCCAGCGCTCAGTACAATCACCTGACTGCAGCTTCTGAAGAGCCGTGGTAGGATCTGAGGTGCCAGGGGTCCTTACCCTAAATACCAGAACAGTGACAAAGACCCATTGTACAGGCACCCGTAATCCTGTACAATCCCCCTATTATCATGAGCTGGTTTTATTAGATGACGTAAACATGTCTTATGTACTAAGCAATAAAGTAACCATTAGTAACATTCCTGAGTTATGTAGATATGTGTACATATATAATAGATACAATACTGCCCCCTATGTACAGGAATATAACTACTATAATACTGCCCCCTATGTACAAGAATATAACTACTATAATACTGCCCCCTATGTACAGGAATATAACTACTATAATACTGCCCCCTATGTACAGGAATATAACTACTATAATACTGCCCCCTATGTACAAGAATATAACTACTATAATACTGCTCCCTATGTACAAGAATATAACTACTATAATACTGCCCCCTATGTACAGGAATATAACTACTATAATACTGCCCCTATGTACAGGAATATAAATACTATAATACTGCCCCCTATGTACAAGAATATAACTACTATAATACTGCCTCCTATGTACAGGAATATAACTACTATAATACTGCCCCCTATGTACAGGAATATAACTACTATAATACTGCCCCCTATGTACAGGAATATAACTACTATAATACTGCCCCCTATGTACAGGAATATAACTACTATAATACTGCCCCCTACGTACAGGAATATAACTACTATAATACTGCCCCCTATGTACAAGAATATAACTACTATAATACTGCCCCCTATGTACAGGAATATAACTACTATAATACTGCCCCCTATGTACAGGAATATAACTACTATAATACTGCCCCCTATGTACAGGAATATAACTACTATAATACTGCCCCCTACGTACAGGAATATAACTACTATAATACTGCCCCCTATGTACAGGAATATAACTACTATAATACTGCCCCCTATGTACAAGAATATAACTACTATAATACTGCTCCTATGTACAGGAATATAACTACTATAATACTGCCCCTATGTACAGGAATACAACTACTATAATACTGCCCCTATGTACAGGAATACAACTACTATAATACTGCCCCCTATGTACAAGAATACAACTACTATAATACTGCCCCCTATGTACAAGAATATAACTACTATAATACTGCCCCCTATGTACAAGAATATAACTACTATAATACTGCCCCCTATGTACAAGAATATAACTACTATAATACTGCCCCCTATATACAAGAATATAACTCCTATAATACTGCCCCTATGTACAGGAATATAACTACTATAATACTGCCCCCTATGTACAAGAATATAACTACTATAATACTGCCCCCTATGTACAGGAATATAACTACTATAATACTGCCCTCTATGTACAGGAATATAACTACTATAATACTGCCCCCTATGTACAGGAATATAACTACTATAATACTGCCCCCTATATACAAGAATATAACTACTATAATACTGCCCCCTATGTACAGGAATATAACTACTATAATACTGCCCCCTATGTACAGGAATATAACTACTATAATACTGCCCCCTATATACAAGAATATAACTACTATAATACTGCCCCGTATGTACAAGAATATAACTACTATAATACTGCCCCCTATGTACAAGAATATAACTATTATAATACTGCCCCCTATGTACAGGAATATAACTACTATAATACTGCCTCCTATGTACAAGAATATAACTACTTTAATACTGCCCCTTATGTACAAGAATATAACTACTATAATACTGCCCTCTATGTACAGGAATATAACTACTATAATACTGCCCCCTATGTACAAGAATATAACTACTATAATACTGCCCCCTATATACAAGAATATAACTACTATAATACTGCCCCGTATGTACAAGAATATAACTACTATAATACTGCCCCCTATGTACAAGAATATAACTACTATAATACTGCCCCGTATGTACAAGAATATAACTACTATAATACTGCCCCCTATGTACAAGAATATAACTACTATAATACTGCCCCCTATGTACAAGAATATAACTACTATAATACTGCCCCCTATGTACAAGAATATAACTACTATAATACTGCCCCCTATGTACAAGAATATAACTACTATAATACTGCCCCCTATGTACAGGAATATAACTACTATAATAATGCCCCCTATGTACAAGAATATAACTACTATAATACTGCCCCCTATGTACAGGAATATAACTACTATAATACTGCTCCCTATGTACAGGAATAAAACTACTATAATACTGCTCCCTATGTACAGGAATATAACTACTATAATACTGCCCCCTATGTACAAGAATATAACTACTATAATACTGCCCCCTATGTACAGGAATATAACTACTATAATAATGCCCCCTATGTACAGGAATATAACTACTATAATACTGCCCACTATGTACAGGAATAACACTATGATGCTCCCTGATTATAACATAATGATAGGATATTATACATTGTATAATATCTCTGCTCCCTGTATATAATGATGTGTTATTATTTGTCGTTTTCTTGCTTTCTGTCGCTCGTTTACTTTTCTTTGTGTTAGTTGGGATGTAACTTTTTCCGGGGATTTGTGTATAAAGTCTGCAGGTTGTTGTTGGAGAAGTGAGATCTTGTTATTTTGAAGCTTCTCTGTAATTGCGGTTTGATGGTGACTCTCGGCCCCGTCGTCCTCCAGGTAATTAAAACGCGCGAGGTAACACATCAGAACTCTTCAAAGTCTTGCATGAAACCTTTGGGCCGGTCTCCGAGCAGCCTGGTGCAGCGGTTGCCATGGCATCCGAAAGGCCTAAGAGGCGAAAAAAGTAGCCCGCCGCTCGTCTGTAAAATTAAAATAATTGAGAGCGCTAACAAGAAGAGGGAAAACACGGAGCAAAGTTGAAATTTTGGCAGCGAGAGAGCAACATTTGGAAATATTTCGCTGTTTAATTTGTTATGAAGTTTTTTTGAGGTTTTAAAAAGTGTCCAGGGACCCGCGTGCAGCCAAAAGGGAACGCCGCCAAATTTTCAGCTAAACGCGACGCTGTGAACGAAAATCGTAGTCAATTAATTTAGAAAGCTGCGCGAGTAATCCGCGGCCGGGTGGTGGCGTCTATGGGCGACCAGCTGCAGCGCAAATATTATCTCTATCGGAGAGACTGATAGAGGCCGAGAGGTGCGGGGCGAGCAGAAGGTGGGAGGGGACCGCGACCTCCAAATGGATCATCAGCCCAAATACACAAATCTTACTCGCTCTCATAGTACCATACAGGTCATGTGACTCGCTCTCATAGTGCCATACAGATCATGGGACTCGCTCTCATAGTACCATACAGGTCATGTGACTCGCTCTCATAGTACCATACAGGTCATGTGACTCGCTCTCATAGTGCCATACAGATCATGGGACTCGCTCTCATAGTGCCATACAGATCATGTGACTCGCTCTTATAGTACCATACAGATCATGTGACTCGCTCTCATAGTGCCATACAGGTCATGTGACTCGCTCTCATAGTATCATATAGATCATGTGACTTGCTCTCATAGTGCCATACAGGTCATGTGACTCGCTCTCATAGTGCCATACAGGTCATGTGACTCGCTCTCATAGTGCCATACAGGTCATGTGACTCGCTCTCATAATGCCATACAGATCATGTGACTCTCTCTCATAGTGCCATACAGGTCATGTGACTCTCTCATAGTACAATAGAGGTCATGTGACTCGCTCTCATAGTACCATACAGGTCATGTGACTCGCTCTCATAGTACCATACAGGTCATGTGACTCGCTCTCATAGTACCATACAGATCACGTGACTCGCTCTCATAGTGCCACACAGGTCATGTGACCCATCCTTCCCCTTCCTCTTGGTGTGATGATCACATGACTTTTCTGCTATTACTTGTAACTTTGCTCTGCTCCGCACTGGCACAACTGTGGCTGTCCGGCTGAATTTCCGAGCTTGGCCTTGTTTAATGCAGCAAATAATTGGAGCTTAACTTCTTTCCCCGGTGATTTAATTGGTTGCAATTGGCAATGAGTCAAGTTTGTAGTCCATTTAAAAAAAACAAAATTTTTTTAAAGGTCATTTTTACTAAACAAACCCAATTTTTTTGTTCCGGTTGCTACCTGCAGAAGAATGTACATCTCGGCGCCGCTTTCCCCGCGTTCTGGAGCGTTCTCTTTTGTATTTATCGTGCACTCGCCAAGAACAGCCAGCGTGCCTGTGAGTAATCATCGCAAAACCTAAAAACAATCCTTTCCCCTTCTGTCTGCTGATGGCAAGCCGCACCGGCCCCGCTGCCAGCTCCACGCTCGCTCCACGCCCTCCAAAATGGGGACTTGGGCTCCCCAGCGATTTCCTCGTCTGTGATAAAACGCATTCACCATCTGTACTTCAGGTTTTCATTCTTAAATGGATATTGTGAAACCCATTTAACTGAGTAACTGGTACATTGTAACAATTGTAAAAGCCATGCACACCTCCCCGCTGACTGCAGGCTGCTCCCCGCGTGCGCCGCGCATTCTTCCTCCCCGCAATGGAAGTGCCGCGCTAAAGTACCAACCCGCTCCTTTAGAAAGTCATTCAGCCGCCGCCTTCCCCCCACTAAGCTTATAAAATTACATTCTCTGATGCGTCTAATCTGCTCATGAATTTATTTTCCTGAAATTGTGGCGGCCCTTGTCTCTCGCTCGGTCGTCTCTAAGCCCGGGAACAATCTATAATTGAACTTTTTACATTTCTGATACATTTGGGATCAGAGCCCTGCGGTTCTCAAGTAAAAAAAAAAAAAAAAAAAAGTTTTTTTTGTCTAGAAATGGCGCCCCACTTGAACTGAGGGTGTGTGTGGTATTGCATCTTGGCCTCTGGATATTCCTTGAAATTGAGTTGCCACACTTTAACCCATAGATGGAGAGGCAGCCGCAGTGTTCTGAGTCTAAATCAACTCTTTGATTTGGTATAATTAGTGATGTGCAGGTCCATTTGGGCTCGCCGAGTTCAGCAGAAGCTTGAACAAAAGTTTGATTCAGGTATCCAAACCCCCTTGGGAGCACACACGATCAGTGCCAGCAGGGTGTTAACCCTTTAAAAGCTGTGACTGCCATTAGCCCCGTCCATTTGTCACTATTGAACACCCGGTACAGATCACGGTCGTTAACCCTTTAAATGTCACTTTTGCCAAAGATGACGACTCCCTGTGACGTTATCGGGGAATAGTACCAGTGCTTCTAAAGGGTTAACAACTGCAATTGGTGCTACTGGCTGGGGTGAGCCCAAACCCAAACTTTATTGCATTTTGGGTCCCCTCAACCCTAGTTATAATATGTAGCCAAAGCGAACCTAAATTTTTATTTTTCCCCCTAAAATTGTCAGACTTTGGGGATTACTCTTACTGTACTGTTATGAGTAATTTTATGTTACTTATTATTTAAAAAAACTTCCGTTGGTTACCCTGGAAGCAGACTACATTCCCACTCTGTAGTCAGAGAGCCAAGCTGTAGGACCAGGACTAATAAGCTCCCACAATGCATTGCGCTCTGGTGATGGGAAAGCCGAATAATCATGAAACGTCCCTTTTAGTTTCTGATTTAGCTTTTAGCTTGGACAAACATTTATGTAATCTCTGTCCGGGTGAACGTTCTCCTTTCTAGAGAATCTCTAAAATCCAACATGGCCGATCCCTGTATTGTAATTGTGCTGGAAAATACTCAAAAATACAACATAGCGTCTCAATAAGGTTATTAAAATCGCATTTATTTTTTAACAAAACGAAAAAAAATTCCCTGTATTCCTAATCCTTTACGTGCAGATGGAGAAGGCTCGGCTCCACGTCTTCCCGTCGGGAGCTTTGTCCCACAAGTTTGTCCTGCAGAGCGGCTGAAGACGAGATTCCACCCAGAAATCCATATGTTGGTAACAGCTGATGTGGAGATTGTGTGGAGCAGCTGCGGCCCCCGGCGCACTCGAGTGTGAAGCATCTGAATCTCCACTGTACACGCAAATCCTGCTGTAAATAATCAGCTGAGATTACTGGACCCCACAATGCTCCCCCGCCATACAATGCGTCCTCTTTGTCAGGCACATGTGGCGGCCAGAGGGGATTATGCTGCGCCACGTTAACCCCATCCACAGCCCCCCACACATTATTGTATGAAGAATTATATTCTGAAGATGTAAACTATAGGTAGCGAGTAGAGTGGAGTGGACCCGATTGGCCTGACCCGGCAAATGGACGCCCCTAGCACCTAGCCATGGCTGTGGTTGTCGACACCGGCGTCCCCTACCCAATCATAGCCATGGCTAGTTGCTTAGTGCGTCAATTTGCCTGATTGGCTGTTCGTCAATATGTCCGGATCAGGCCGCAGAACCCAAACCCAACCATTGGGTCTGCTCATCTCTAGTGGCGAGTCTTCACCTTGACCACTCGCCACTATATAGATTTTCTCAACTTGTTCCACTCCCGGAAGCACAGATTTCTCCAACAGAATCCATTGGATCTTTTTGGCTTGCAATGGAGCAAATCACTAGATCTGAACCTATGGCTAGTGGCCTGTGTACCCCTCCTTTTTGAATAGATCTGTTATATTTTTACATGAAAAAAGTTGCCATTTTCTCAACAAATAGTAATTTTTGCGCCTTACTGCAACTTTGACACAAAACTGTACAAAGTGCGTTTGGACAATATTTGGCCAATTTATAGAAATCAGTTGATCTGAAATCATTAGGGAAACCTTTTCCTTGGCCCTGAGGGTGTTATGGGGGCTATGACCCATGCCTTGACCCCAACTATGGGTGCATGCTTTAATAGGATGTAATAATGGGGCCCACGTTGGCTGTCCGCCAGCTCGTCCAGAGTCGTCAAGGAGTTAACTCGACCAGAGACTTCTCACTGTAAGCGGTAAATGTGTCGCGTTGTAAGAGGCCGCGTTTTACATTGAAGCTTTTCCAATGATGTTTTAGGTTGAGTCGATGCATTTTGCTGGCACCTCTCCGCTCCGCTCCCTCCGTAGCTCCGTCACCTCGCTCGTTCTTGGCTTTTTGTTTGCAGCGCCGGTGATTACACTTTTTATATATATTTTTTTTCCCCGCTGTAATGGAGGTGCCTTTGTCTTACTGTTTTTTTCTCCTGTGCAATCGCTTCCATTTAAGGCCCAAAATGGGCCCTGGAGGAGCCATAACACGAGAATTACAGCATTACATGGGCGTCTTTATGTGTTTTTTAAACCTGGTCCCCTAATTATAAATAATGACGGTGATATGAATTGTAGGGATGATGTACTGCAATCCCGCAGCCTCCTCGATGCGCCTCGTTTTAACCTTGTAGCGGTAATTACGCCTCATTTAGGCAGCCATGTGGATGTGCAAAGAGAGGACGGACGGATAGAAAGAGGCGCAATGGCAACTGAAGAAAACAGTTTAAATAGGATTTTTTTATGCTAAAGATGACGTTTTTGGGTTTCTCCTCGAAAAGTTATTTACTCGGGGTTGATTCTTGTCTATACTTTGGGGTATATTGGAGCCTTCTGACAGCTAGGTAAATCTTCCCAACAGTATACGGCCATTATAGGGTTAGGCACAAGGGGCACAGAGGCTTAGGGTTAGGTTCAGACGGGTTCCTCACCAGATGTTGAGCTCATGGCACCACCTACCGTGAGAAAGATCTCACCGGTAGTTGAGGTTGTGAATCACTTATTGATCTTGAGATCCTGTGGGACAGAAGATCTACAATTCTGGTAATCAACGGTTAAGTCCTTGCAGACGAGCGCCGTGTGAACTTTATGGTTTCTCAATCAAGTCAAGGTTAAATATTGGAGGCTGCTGTTTTTCTCAGCTTTCAATATCTAATCGCTGTAACTCAGAGTCAACGATAAGGCCGAAACATCATGTGAAAGTCACATCGCGGCTCGTAGTGTTTGTCTACCCTTAGAGCGGGGAAAGCTCCTAGCATGTAAGTTATAGGTCCGGTTTAACATGACCCTTTATAATGGGTCCCAATATACCATCCCAAATCTATCACTTCACTAAATTGGACCTAAAAAAGTTTCACCTGATGGATTTTTGGCCTTGTGAAACTGCCCTGAGAGTAAGTGTAACGTCAACTTGGTCAACTGAGGTCAAAATTGTGTCCTTCTGATCTCCATTGTTCTGGTGGACCTGGTAGACAAAGCCTGACAGTCCTCTCCTACCCACAGGGCCTTGTACACACAAGTCAGACTACATGTTCTCCTCTCCCATCAGTCTGGGCGATGTACAGTGAGAACTGAATATCCTTGAAACTGTGTAAACCGTGAGATGATTAATAGCCGGGGAGGAGGACTATGACGATTGTCTTCACCCTCTCTCTACATTCGGCTTCTTTCCTGTAAATACTTGACATTTTTGTGCTCGCAGCCTGAAGGCTGATACGTCGGAAGTCCAGAGCATTCTCCGCGACCAACATGTGGCAAATGATAATGAAAGTTTTAATTACTCCGGCCAGATGAGCGGTGTAATAAGTATCTGTTACACGCGACTCTAAACCAATTGACGGCCACTAGCGACTCTTGATGTATGTGTTTTGGAGAAGTGGGACTTTCCGGGAAGAGGCTTTTTGTGGTCTAATACAATGAGGTTACATCTGGTACATGATATTATTGAAGCATTTAGCTGCAAGAACTTTCCCGTGTTCCGTTCATGGTTTCTGCTCTGGGAGAAAAGCTGGCGACATGAATGAGCGGTTACCTCTGGAATACAGAATCGGGACAGAAGGAGAATTATCCGCTCAGAATATTCTTAACGGAGGCAAAAGATTTTGTTTTTCTTACAATTTTTTTTGATCTTCTAGGAATGTCCATGTTTAATGGTGACCATGGATGCTTGTTGGCAGAACTGGACAATGTTGGTGGCACCTCTACCATGACATGTTACTGGCATCTTCGAGAGACTAAGTTTCACATACTGTAACCATAATGTAAAGGGGTAAACGACCCTGAGGCCCAAATTATCTGAACTAAGGTTTCAAAGGCTTGACTGGAAGACGTCCTCCCCAAAAATGTCCATGTTTGACTGCAAATATTATGTTTGTTTAATACCAGTTTTGATGATAACCCAAAGTTTTTTTGAGTAATGGTGAACCCTTACCCAGAGTCTACGATGAAGCTAAGTAACACCCCCCCCGCCCACCGCTTATTTTATCTGACAAGATACTATTATTAGCTTTCGGCATTTTACCCCACCAAGATCGGTGAGCTTAGCATGGGCCTAGCTCTAGGTTCTCTAGGTGCCCACAAGTAGGATATGAGAATTTTGGCTGAAGGCACATCCATCTAAGATTTTAGGATGGTGGCCTTGGACTACTATTATCTTCCCGGCTCATACTCAATAGATGGTTGTTTGATTCCAGTAACTTGGGGTCTATAATTATTACAAGGCGCTTTATATGGCCAGAGCTTTAGGCTGTTCTTTGATCTCACATATGAGTCTTCGTAGGTCTCCACTATTGCAGTCATCTGGAATCACGCCTGTGCACTTCTTTGTCTTCATGAATTTCTTACACATGATACTTAGAATCTCTGCTGGATGCAGCGGGGCCACCAGAGCTTCTTGAAGACCTCTCCTCTGGTGTGGCCCATCCCCTGTAGTAGGCTGATATTTGGTCACTAAACGCTTTGGATCTCAAGTCTCGTTCCATGAAAGGGTCTCGAAGAGCGGAGAAGAATCAATATCCTCATTACGTTAGAAAGGTAGGCCGGCCGGGCCACCAGGGACTGTGGTGGAACGTAAGCGAGTTAGGGCTGTCATCTACAATGTATTGCGCCAAGGAACTTTCTTCTTGAAAACGAGCTGCTGCGTTGTTCCGCCTTGAGGGATTTAATTTGGGACTTGATCCTCTTAAGTCAGCAAATAAATAAAATGACCATATCAATGAGGCGAAGCCACAACTTCCTGTTTTTCCTGTAAATTTGGACATCTGTTACGGAGATAAGAAGGGAGCTTGCGCTATTCCTGGTTTCGGTGGACGTTAGTCACTTGCCAGACGTCAATTTTTGTAGCGCATTTTCTCTCAAGTAGATTCCATATTCTATTAAAGTTGTCACCAAATTCTCATGGGTATAAGTTACTCATACAGTCGTACTCCTGCTTTTGTGTCAATGCCTTAGTTATCTTCCTGTTATTCTGTCATTGAACCAGGAAGCACAGGATGAACATGGCTATAGGTCTTTCTTTTAATTAATTGTCGTCATGAAGAAACAGTACAATATAATTTATATATACAGGCGGTCCCCTACTTAAGAACACTGGACTTACATACGACCCCTAGTTACAAATGGACCTATGGATGTTGGTAATTTACTGTACTTTAGCCTTGGGCTTATCACAGGCGTCTGTAATGAAGCTTTAGTGTTAATCCTGATTCTTATGACAACCCAACATTTTTAAAATCCAATTGTCACAAAGACCAAAAAAGTTCTGGCTGGGATTACAATGATAAAATATACAGTTCCGACTTACATACAAATTCAACTTAAGAACAAACCTACAGACCCTATCTTTTTATATAACCCGGGGACTGCCTGTAAATACAATGTATCCAGTAGAGTAGAGCGACGAGCATCCAGGAGGGCTGTACGAGCAGCTCTGCAAAATCCTCCAGCAATATCTTCCCACATACTTCAGAATTGGTTAGTGACCCCGCACCTCTCTTCTCTTCCGCTGGAAGCTTTCAAGCCTCACAGCAATAAATTTCAGATCAGTGCACAAGCAAAAAGGTGATCCTACCAGGAGCAGAGAGAGGAGGCCTTCCTTTTTGGAGGTTAATGTGGTGTGATGATGGATTGATGGCCACCATGGGAAGGGCCCAACACAACGAGCTCTACAGAGTCTTTTAAGATGAGAGGATGTTTTTTTTAAGGATCAGATAAAAGGTCTTGAGGGATTGAAATATAATCAAACATGTCCAGATAATGTGCATGGATTATTTTGTTACATTCAGGGGGAAAGGGGGAAGGAAACAGACAAACTGCTCAGTGCCACTGGCTCCAATATCATATATCCTCAAATTATAATCTTAATACAATAAATACTGCCCCTATATACAGGAATATAACTACTATAATACTGCCCCCTATGTACAGGAATATAACTACTATAATACTGCCCCCTATGTACAGGAATATAACTACTATAATACTGCCCCTATGTACAGGAATATAACTACTATAATACTGCCCCTATGTACAAGAATATAACTACTATAATACTGCCCCCTATGTACAGGAATATAACTACTATAATACTGCCCCCTATGTACAAGAATATAACTGCTATAATACTGCCCCCTATGTACAGGGATATAACTACTATAATACTGCCCCCTATGTACAAGAATATAACTACTATAATACTGCCCCCTATGTACAGGAATATAACTACTATAATACTGCCCCCTATGTACAAGAATATAACTACTATAATACTGCCCCCTATGTACAGGAATATAACTACTATAATACTGCCCCCTATGTACAAGAATATAACTACTATAATACTGCCCCCTATGTACAGGAATATAACTACTATAATACTGCCCCTATATACAGGAATATAACTACTATAATACTGCCCCTTATGTACAGGAAAATAACTACTATAATACTGCCCCCTATGTACAGGAATATAACTACTATAATACTGCCCCCTATGTACAGGAATATAACTACTATAATACTGCCCCCTATGTACAGGAATATAACTACTATAATACTGCCCCTATGTACAAGAATATAACTACTATAATACTGCCCCCTATGTACAGGAATTTAACTACTATAATACTGCCCCCTATGTACAAGAATATAACTACTATAATACTGCCTCCTATGTACAAGAATATAACTACTATAATACTGCCCCCTATGTACAAGAATATAACTACTATAATACTGCATCCTATGTACAAGAATATAACTACTATAATACTGCCCCCTATGTACAAGAATATAACTACTATAATACTGCCCCCTATGTACAAGAATATAACTACTATAATACTGCCCCCTATGTACAGGAATATAACTACTATAATACTGCCCCCTATGTACAAGAATATAACTACTATAATACTGCCCCCTATGTACAGGAATATAACTACTATAATACTGCCCCTATATACAGGAATATAACTACTATAATACTGCCCCTTATGTACAGGAAAATAACTACTATAATACTGCCCCCTATGTACAAGAATATAACTACTATAATACTGCCCCTATGTACAAGAATATAACTACTATAATACTGCCCCCTATGTACAGGAATATAACTACTATAATACTGCCCCTATGTACAAGAATATAACTACTATAATACTGCCTCCTATGTACAAGAATATAACTACTATAATACTGACCCCTATGTACAAGAATATAACTACTATAATACTGACCCCTATGTACAAGAATATAACTACTATAATACTGCCCCCTATGTACAGGAATATAACTACTATAATACTGCCCCCTATGTACAGGAATATAACTACTATAATACTGCCCCCTATGTACAAGAATATAACTACTATAATACTGCCCCTATGTACAAGAATATAACTACTATAATACTGTCCCCTATGTACAAGAATATAACTACTATAATACTGCCCCCTATGTACAAGAATATAACTATTATAATACTGCCCCCTATGTACAGGAATATAACTACTATAATACTATTCTATCTGGATTATTACCCTTGGCTTTGTATACTGTATCACATTCCCCTCTCCTGCGTTCCTCTCGGTGTTGCGGGCAGGTGGAGGGGGGTGGGGGGCTGTGTTTCCACTCCATGGGGCAGCTGAGAATGAATTGGTCTCGGCTCAGGCTCTTGTGATTGGGTAATAATTGAAATAATAATTGAGATCTTTGCTTGTTGTGAGTAGACAGTATGAGGCAGGCAGCGCGCCAGGAGGAGCTTGAAGGACGGAGAGAAATCAATGCTTTACAATTGAACACAAAGCAATATCTGGGGGAGATGTAGAAGGTGCTGAGCGAGGCACTTCTCCGGCATCGGGCCAGTTTGGATTGCAAGCTCCTCTGGGGATGTCGTATCTAGAACTGTCTGTCAAGTGCAGCTATAACCGCAGTGGCTGCACATAACCCTTTCCCATCCCTTCTCTTTCCGTAGATTAGAGGGGGGGGGGGGGGGGGGGGGGCGCTGTGTTTCTTTGTGATGCAGGAGTTAAGATGCTAAATTAAAGGGATTGTGTATAAGCATTAGATTCTGTGTGATACATTGTATATGATTGTGGGAATTCTGTTGTATGACCCAGTGTTGCTCATCCCCTTAACAAAACGTTGATTTAGCAGCATTCTCTTTAGCACCTGGCGAGATGTATCACAATGTATCTCGCTAATTTAATATGCTCCATGATAGGACAGCGCACAGTGTGCACAGTGTCCAGGAATGTGTCTGTGCGAATGTGAGTAAACAATGGCGCCTCACATCCCAAGGCCGCGAGCACATTCCAGGGGCAGAGCGAAGGAGAGCCCAGGGTCGGATCCGAACTTGGATGGAGAACAGAGGAGAACAATTTACTGCATGTCCCCAGAGGTCCGGCTTATGTAACACATTAACCCCATTTAGACCGAGCAGTTTGGGGTCAGAAGTAGAGGAGAAGCGTCTAAGATGGATGGGTTATTGTTTAATCATCCCACGTGCCATCATGCCATTATTAATTTATTCCATGTATTGGCATAGCACTTCTTGTTACCCCACGTGGTATTGCAGCGTTGAGTCCTCCTTAGTGGTGGCATTGCAGCGTTGAGTCCCCCTTAGTGGTGGCATTGCAGCGTTGGGTCCCCCTTAGTGGTGGCATTGCAGCGTTGGGTCCCCCTTAGTGGTGGCATTGCAGCGTTGGGTCCCCCTTAGTGGTGGCATTGCAGCGTTGGGTCCCCCTTAGTGGTGGCATTGCAGCGTTGGGTCCTCCTTAGTGGTGGCATTGCAGCGTTGGGTCCCCCTTAGTGGTGGCATTGCAGCGTTGGGTCCCCCTTAGTGGTGGCATTGCAGCGTTGGGTCCCCCTTAGTGGTGGCATTGCAGCGTTGGGTCCCCCTTAGTGGTGGCATTGCAGCGTTGGGTCCCCCTTAGTGGTGGCATTGCAGCGTTGGGTCCCCCCACAATTCTTTGTTCATCCTAATTGCGTCTTGGGTGTGGATCCAGTTTTTCAGTACCGGGGTCCATATGCCAGTGATCCCTAGAAATCCCCAGCGGGAAGGAGTTAATCCTGCGCGTGGAGTGCAACGTCCTAGTGTTTAACACACTCATTTCTATTTAATAAAGATTAATATAAATAGGATTTCCATTTTCGGACCCGGTGTGGCCGCCAGCGAGAGAATATTGGTATTTTAATTATATCGGCATAATAAAGCGGAAACACGGAGATACTTAATCTAAATCAATGTTCATGAGAGCAGCAAACGTGCAGCATCTCCCGACTGCTGACAGCTCCTGACACCGTAATGTGAGTGCAGAGAAGTGACTGATATTAATGGTGCCGGCTGCAGCCTTCTCTCCAGTCATGTCTGCGGGGCGCCTGTCACATGCCCCTGTAACCCCTTCATGAGCTGGAGAAAACCGCCATCAAGTGCCGGGTCACTGTAGTGTAGACTCAACAATACATTTCACCTAGTGATTTCATCCATTACTCATCAGCCCATGACTACTATACTGCCAGAGAAGCTAACTACTATAATACTGCCCCCTATGTACAGGAATATAACTACTATAGTACTGCCCCCTATGTACAAGAATATAACTACTATAGTACTGCCCCCTATGTACAAGAATATAACTACTATAATACTGCCCCCTATGTACAAGAATATAACTACTATAATACTGCCCCCTATGTACAGGAATATAACTACTATAATACTGCCCCCTATGTACAGGAATATAACTACTATAATACTGCCCCCTATGTACAAGAATATAACTACTATAATACTGCCCTCTATGTACAAGACTATAACTACTATAATACTGCCCCCTATGTACAGGAATATAACTACTATAATACTGCCCCTATGTACAGGAATATAACCACTATAATACTGCCTCCTATGTACAAGAATATAACTACTATAATACTGCCCACTATGTACAGGAATATAACTACTATAATACTGCCCCTATGTACAAGAATATAACTACTATAATACTGCCCCTATGTACAAGAGTATAACTACTATAATACTGCCCCCTATGTACAGGAATATAACTACTATAATACTGCCCCCTATGTACAAGAATATAACTACTATAATACTGCCCCCTATGTACAAGAATATAACTACTATAATACTGCCCCCTATGTACAGGAATATAACTACTATAATACTACCTCCTATGTACAAGAATATAACTACTATAATACTGCCCCCTGTGTACAAGAATATAACTACTATAATACTGCCCTCTATGTACAAGAATAGAACTACTATAATACTGCCCCCTATGTACAGGAATATAACTACTATAATACTGCCTCCTATGTACAAGAATATAACTATTATAATACTGCCCCCTATGTACAAGAATATAACTACTATAATACTGCCTCCTATGTACAAGAATATAACTATTATAATACTGCCCCCTATGTACAAGAATATAACTACTATAATACTGCCCCCTATGTACAAGAATATAACTACTATAATACTGCCCCCTATGTACAATAATATAACTACTATAATACTGCCCCCTATGTACAATAATATAACTACTATAATACTGCCCCCTATGTACAGGAATATAACTACTATAATACTGCCCCCTATGTACAGAAATATAACTACTATAATACTGCTCCTATGTACAGGAATATAACTACTATAATACTGCTCCTATGTACAAGAATATAACTACTATAATACTGCCCCCTATGTACAGGAATATAACTACTATACTACTGCCCCCTATGTACAATAATATAACTACTATAATACTACCCTCTATATACAGGAATATAACTACTATAATACTGCCCCCTATGTACAATAATATAACTACTATAATACTGCCCCCTATGTACAATAATATAACTACTATAATACCGCACCTTCTGTATGTGTACTGTCATGTGTCTTATTTGTTTCTGAAACTGTCAAATGTTTTGTAAAATCTAAATAAAAATTCTATATTTTTCTGACCAAAAAATGTAATGTGACATATGTTCAGTCTTTCTTGTGTGAATACATTTATGAGCTTTTCTGTTTGGTTTTTCTGCATTTTGGAGGGTTAATATTTTATGGAGTCGCCTCGTGTTGACATTGAGTGGTAATGGGGCTGGAATGGGCTCTTTGTGAAGGGGCCGCGGGCCATGAAATATGTGTGAGCCATCAGGTCCAATAGCCTGGAGTGGCTGATAAGTGTGGCTTGGAGATATTACGGCGGTGTATAAATGTCTCTGGCTTGGCCCGGCCGGCCACTGAGTGCTGCTCTATGGGAAATGATCATTTGTTCTCCACTTCGTGTTATCTCCTGGGTATTATAGCAACCTCCACCGCCTGTTACATCCCCGGCCTCATCCGAGATATGTCCAGGCATCTGGATAATCTTCTACACTTGTAGTCATTTCTTAACCTCTCAGCCAAAACCTGGGTCCAGCAGAACAATACTGATCCATAGGTCCTTCAGGAGATGATGGTGCCACAATGTTTAGCCCCATGAGATGTCCTCCAGGAGAAAGCAGTTCTAATTTATTGGGCTATAGTAGATGTCTCTCAGTACAGGATGGTGTAAGGATATTGAGGCATAGGGGATGCCCTGCAGGAGAAGATGGTGCCACCTTACTGAGCTATAAAGAGATGTCCTCCAGAAGAGCATGGTGCCACAATATGTATCCATAGGAGGTGTCCTCAGGAGAAGATGGTGCCACCTTACTGAGCTATAAAGAGATGTCCTCCAGAAGAGCATGGTGCCACAATATGTATCCATAGGAGGTGCCCTCAGGAGAAGATTGTGCCACCTTACTGAGCTATAAAGAGATGTCCTCCAGAAGAGCATGGTGCCACAATATGTATCCATAGGAGGTGTCCTCAGGAGAAGATTGTGCCACCTTACTGAGCTATAAAGAGATGTCCTCCAGAAGATCATGGTGCCACAATATGTATCCATAGGAGGTGTCCTCAGGAGAAGATTGTGCCACCTTACTGAGCTATAAAGAGATGTCCTCCAGAAGAGCATGGTGCCACTATATGTATCCATAGGAGGTGTCCTCAGGAGAAGATTGTGCCACCTTACTGAGCTATAAAGAGATGTCCTCCAGAAGAGCATGGTGCCACAATATGTATCCATAGGAGGTGTCCTCAGGAGAAGATTGTGCCACCTTACTGAGCTATAAAGAGATGTCCTCCAGAAGAGCATGGTGCCACTATATGTATCCATAGGAGGTGTCCTCAGGAGAAGATTGTGCCACCTTACTGAGCTATAAAGAGATGTCCTCCAGAAGAGCATGGTGCCACAATATGTATCCATAGGAGGTGTCCTCAGGAGAAGATTGTGCCACCTTACTGAGCTATAAAGAGATGTCCTCCAGAAGAGCATGGTGCCACTATATGTATCCATAGGAGGTGTCCTCAGGAGAAGATTGTGCCACCTTACTGAGCTATAAAGAGATGTCCTCCAGAAGAGCATGGTGCCACAATATGTATCCATAGGAGGTGCCCTCAGGAGAAGATTGTGCCACCTTACTGAGCTATGAAGATTGTGCCACCTTACTGAGCTATGAAGATTGTGCCACCTTACTGAGCTATGAAGATTGTGCCACCTTACTGAGCTATGAAGATTGTGCCACCTTACTGAGCTATGAACATTGTGCCACCTTACCGAGCTATGAAGATTGCCACCTTACTGAGCTATGAAGATGGTGCCACCTTACTGAGCTATGAAGATGGTGCCACCTTACTGAGCTATGAAGATGGTGCCACCTTACTGAGCTATGAAGATGGTGCCACCTTACTGAGCTATGAAGATGGTGCCACCTTACTGAGCTATGAAGATGGTGCCACCATATTAAGCCATAGGAGATGTCCCGCAGAGGAAGATGGTGTCAGGATATTGAACCATAGCAGATGTCCCGCAGTGGACGATGGTGTCAGGATATTTAGCTATAGTAGATGTCCGTGAGGAGAAGATGGTGTCAGGATATTGAGCTGTAAGGGGTGTCTTCCAGAAGAGCATGGTGCCACAATATTTATTCATAGGGGGTGTCCTCAGGAGAAGATGGTGCCACCTTATTTAGCCGTAGGAGTTGTCCCGCAGTGGAAGATGGTGTCATGATATTGAACCATAGGAGATGTCCTCGAGGAGAAGATGGTGTCAGGATATTTAGCTATAGTAGATGTCCGTGAGGAGAAGATGGTGTCAGGATATTGAGCCATAAGGGGTGTCTTCCAGAAGAGCATGGTGCCACAATATTTATCCATAGGGGTTGTCCTGCATTATAAGATGGTTCCAGGATATTGAGCCATAGGAGATGATGGTGCCACAATGTTTAGCCCCATGAGATGTCCTCCAGGAGAAAGCAGTTCTAATTTATTGGGCTATAGTAGATGTCTCTCAGTACAGGATGGTGTAAGGATATTGAGGCATAGGGGATGCCCTGCAGGAGAAGATGGTGCCACCTTACTGAGCTATAAAGAGATGTCCTCCAGAAGAGCATGGTGCCACAATATGTATCCATAGGAGGTGTCCTCAGGAGAGGATGGTGCCACCTTACTGAGCTATAAAGAGATGTCCTCCAGAAGAGCATGGTGCCACAATATGTATCCATAGGAGGTGCCCTCAGGAGAAGATTGTGCCACCTTACTGAGCTATGAAGATTGTGCCACCTTACTGAGCTATGAAGATTGTGCCACCTTACTGAGCTATGAAGATTGTGCCACCTTACTGAGCTATGAAGATTGTGCCACCTTACTGAGCTATGAACATTGTGCCACCTTACCGAGCTATGAAGATTGTGCCACCTTACTGAGCTATGAAGATGGTGCCACCTTACTGAGCTATGAAGATGGTGCCACCTTACTGAGCTATGAAGATGGTGCCACCTTACTGAGCTATGAAGATGGTGCCACCTTACTGAGCTATGAAGATGGTGCCACCTTACTGAGCTATGAAGATGGTGCCACCATATTAAGCCATAGGAGATGTCCCGCAGAGGAAGATGGTGTCAGGATATTGAACCATAGCAGATGTCCCGCAGTGGACGATGGTGTCAGGATATTTAGCTATAGTAGATGTCCGTGAGGAGAAGATGGTGTCAGGATATTGAGCTGTAAGGGGTGTCTTCCAGAAGAGCATGGTGCCACAATATTTATTCATAGGGGGTGTCCTCAGGAGAAGATGGTGCCACCTTATTTAGCCGTAGGAGTTGTCCCGCAGTGGAAGATGGTGTCATGATATTGAACCATAGGAGATGTCCTCGAGGAGAAGATGGTGTCAGGATATTTAGCTATAGTAGATGTCCGTGAGGAGAAGATGGTGTCAGGATATTGAGCCATAAGGGGTGTCTTCCAGAAGAGCATGGTGCCACAATATTTATCCATAGGGGTTGTCCTGCATTATAAGATGGTTCCAGGATATTGAGCCATAGGAGATGATGGTGCCACAATGTTTAGCCCCATGAGATGTCCTCCAGGAGAAAGCAGTTCTAATTTATTGGGCTATAGTAGATGTCTCTCAGTACAGGATGGTGTAAGGATATTGAGGCATAGGGGATGCCCTGCAGGAGAAGATGGTGCCACCTTACTGAGCTACAAAGAGGTGTCCTCCATAAGAGCATGGTGCCACAATATGTATCCATAGGAGGTGTCCTCAGGAGAAGATGGTGCCACCTTACTGAGCTACAAAGAGATGTCCCCCAGAAGAGCATGGTGCCACAATATGTATCCATAGGAGGTGTCCTCAGGAGAAGATTGTGCCACCTTACTGAGCTACAAAGAGGTGTCCTCCATAAGAGCATGGTGCCACAATATGTATCCATAGGGGATGCCCTGCAGGAGAAGATGGTGCCACCTTACTGAGCTATAAAGAGATGTCCTCCAGAAGAGCATGGTGCCACAATATGTATCCATAGGAGGTGTCCTCAGGAGAGGATGGTGCCACCTTACTGAGCTATAAAGAGATGTCCTCCAGAAGAGCATGGTGCCACAATATGTATCCATAGGAGGTGCCCTCAGGAGAAGATTGTGCCACCTTACTGAGCTATGAAGATTGTGCCACCTTACTGAGCTATGAAGATTGTGCCACCTTACTGAGCTATGAAGATTGTGCCACCTTACTGAGCTATGAAGATTGTGCCACCTTACTGAGCTATGAACATTGTGCCACCTTACTGAGCTATGAAGATTGTGCCACCTTACTGAGCTATGAAGATTGTGCCACCTTACTGAGCTATGAAGATTGTGCCACCTTACTGAGCTATGAAGATGGTGCCACCTTACTGAGCTATGAAGATGGTGCCACCATATTAAGCCATAGGAGATGTCCCGCAGAGGAAGATGGTGTCAGGATATTTAGCTATAGTAGATGTCCGTGAGGAGAAGATGGTGTCAGGATATTGAGCTGTAAGGGGTGTCTTCCAGAAGAGCATGGTGCCACAATATTTATTCATAGGGGTTGTCCTGCATTATAAGATGGTTCCAGGATATTGAGCCATAGGAGATGTCCTTGAGGAGAAGATGGTGCCTCCAGCTCAGAAACATTGACTCCACTCTTTAGAGTTTTCAAGAAACTAGTAAGAAGACAGCGACTCACTGGTGCATTAATATCTTCCTTTTTTTGTAAAATGTTTTATGTTTATAATGTGACTCTTCCCGTCTCAGCGCTGCGCTCAGTATTCTGTTCAGAACGCTGACCTCTGCTCACCTCACACTTTTTGAGTTTTTGACATATTTACGGCTGGAGGGTGAGAGCCGATCCTTTCCAGCCTCATGTGTTGGATTTGCCAAAGGGAATTTTTTTGCTGTGGAGAATTTTGTTTTTTATTCTTCCATCCTTGAAGCTAATGTTATGTCTCTGTATATAAGCCGATCTTTTTTGGGGGATAAATTGTTTTTAATTATTATTATTAATTTTTTTTTTTAATTTGTAGCCACAACTCGGATGTCATTTGTCAGCATCTATTTAGCTTTTACTTTCCACTTTTTGAACTTCATTTTTTGGGTACGGTTTACATTTCAAGATTTATCGTATCACATTCTTTGCTGGGTCTGCTATTTGCGCTTTATACGTCGAGGCAGCTTCTTGACATTGAGCTTGTAGCCATGCTGTTTCCTATTTGACCTCTGATGGAGAACATTTATGGTTTTGGGCCCTTGGCAAATACACTTACTTCTTCAGTTCTAACCGGTTTCTTCTTTTGCCCTCATTGTTGGTTGCAACATATTTTTAAAGGGCTTATCTGTGGCTCAAAGAACATGGCTGCATTTATCCAAAAACATCTCCACGCCTGACCATGGGTAGTGCTTGGTAATGCCACCAAGCTACATTCTCTTCTACATTGGAAAAATCCATGGTCAGGTGGTACATTGTTTCGGGGAGAAAGCAGCCATGCTTTTCAGCCCCTAGACCACCCCTGTGAGTCCTGCTCCAGGACATGTTGGAAGTTGTAGCATTATGGCTCCATACAGACCAAGTTGGACTTTTTTGCATTCTCGGCCATGTCCGTTTCGCGCAATAATCTTCAACTTGTAGTCTTTGTAGAAAGTCAAGCCACCGGCACAGTGGCCACTGATTGTCCTAGAAGAATCAGAGACCATTTTGGTTGAGACTTGGTCCTTGTGTGGATTAGATTTACCATCCTGGATCCGAGGGAACTAAACTCATAACTACTGTGCATTGGTTTCACATGAACCATGTTTTACGCACTGTTCTCGGTCCTCTTTGGCTTCTCAATATTTGAGATATTTTGAAGGGCAACTATCACTTCGAGGATTTCTTTCCGTTTTAGATAATATTTTTGGATACGATATGACTCAATTTGTTATTAGCATTAGAAATCTGTTCTCCGAGTATTAATCCGATAATGAGGAGCCGGAAAAAACCTTTGGTAAGCAGGGGGAGAGGAGACACCCAGGGCCCGTCACATCTGTTTGGCGCTATGTAAAATATTCGCTTTTTTATGGTATTTTGCCATAGAGAACAATTACTTTGATTACGGCAGAATCGAGGGCTTCTCACTTCCTTGGACATCTGTCGAGTTAGAGACTTTCCTGGACGCTGATCTTTGCCAAGGAGGCGTTGGGGGGGGGGAAGATGTTGTTTTTCTCCTCTTCATCGTAGGTGCCGCTCTGATGTTCCACCTGTTGTCCACACGGTATAACCCGAGGCATCGATATGCAGATTAGGAACGAGCATATGTTCATGAAAGAAGTTAAATGGCAAACACGTATCAAAGGATTTTAGATTTCCGAGATTGCCGGAATGCTATTTTTGGATTAATGAAGCCGTAGATCATTAACTCGGTCTTCTCTGAATAGTCTTGGCCATAAATCATCCTCATCTCACCAGTCTACCATATGATCTTTACTTCTTACATACCTGCCAGATATTGATCCTATATGACCTATAGGGTGTCTAAAGAGAAACCTATAGTAGTAGAGTGGTTAACTGTACCATAATCCTCATGGTCTACACTATACAGGGGATCCATGCTTTGGGACTATGGACTGATTTGTGTTTGGTTCCTCTACTAATTTGCTACTGATATGCCAGGGTTGTCTGGCACTTTGTACCAGGTGCCCAATTTGATCGTTGCTATGCGGCACCCTTTGGGGTGTATAAAGTTTGAACTCATAGGAAATTATATACAGAAGGATCTGCGCTCAGATCTGGACCCCCACCAAGTCTTGGTCCTCACACACTGGTCACGTGAGCCACCGTCCTCTGTGTTGCGCCCCACGGAGAATCTGTAGGAGGCGACACGGTGCGGAGGATTAGCCAGGACAGTGACAGCCGCGCAGGTCGCACCGCCAGTTGTGGGGCAGCTGCTTACAGGAATCCCATCTGTCCTCCAGCTTGTCGCAAGGATTTGCTCAAACAGCTGTTGTCCTGAGGTCTGGTCTGAACGAGGGGAGAAAGTGTAGACACTGGAGGGAGAGGGTGGGGGAATTTTGGCTGCTCTTAACCCCCCCAGGCCAAGAGTGCATACAGCGGCCATTGATATTGTACATTCCTTTGTCGTCACATGGCTGCAGATAAGGAGATCCCATGATTTCTAGACAACTTTTATTAAAGTGGAATGAGTTGGGGAGGGGGGGGGGGGGTCATTGGTCATTAGTTGATACTAAAAAATAAGAGTGCTGACTTTTAGGATTGTGGAGAGTCGGGGCCCCAAGTCCCATTGATTATCTTCTCATATGGTAGAGCAGTCTTTAGGATCCCCGTAGACTTCAGGACCTGGTGGTGACTTGTACCTTCTACCTCTGCACTTCCTAAAGTTATAGACCTGTCTGGAATTTACAAGATGCCGTCAAATACAACCAAGGCCAAAAAGTGATAAAAAGTAACAAGGACAAAGCAATATGAGAAGATGGAGGTTCTGGTTAATGGTCCACCAGTGGTTCCTCATTGATTCAGATGTGATGAGACGTTGGTTCCCGGATCAGTAGATGTGGTGGGCGGCGGTGGGAAAGAAGTTGGATTGTATAATGAGTTAATGAATGAAGGTGTCAGTTCAGGTTCAGTTTCAGATCATGTGGCCAAAACAAAGACAACACTGTAGTCACCAGCGAGGAGACGCTCCAATAACCGCCCTCCTGCCCTACATCTTTATAGGTTACACATAAACATTACAGCCGAGACCTCATTAAAGTCAGAAAATAAGTCACTTTTTTTTTTGCTGAACTTCTTGAGAAAATCCCCCAAGGTCAGGAGAATGACAGCTCCGGTTTAAGAACATCTCCCTGTCTGAGAAGTGCAGCCGTGCAAGGAGCGGGAATAAAGTCCTGCAAGACGAGGTCCCAGCGCTGTCTCGTACCGCTGACTGCTATAAGCGCATCCACGTAAGCTGCGGCTGAAAGGCCTCCTAGTGCATTAATCCCAGGAGATCAGCCCTTGTCAGGGGAGCTTAGCGCAGTAGTGGATCGATTCCCTAAGCTCTGCAGCCAGGAGTCACAGCAGGAGGAGGCAGATCCTCCACCAGAGACCATCTCCAGCGCCGCTCATGACATAGACAAGGCGCTCTTAGGAGAGGGGTGGAAGGATCTCTGGACCTGACAAAGTGGTGAGGGGGATCCCAGCGGCTCCACATCCATCGTGATGATTAGCCAAGCCCTCTGCCGGGTCATTGCATCAAATTTGTAACTATACCAAGAAAACCAAGACCTGAAGATTTAGGGAACGTTATATAGACCTCTACACGTTGCCTCTCGGTCTAGAGTATGAGGCTTATATCACAATCCCTGGTGGTCTAGGATATATGAGGCTATAATAATGTTCCCTGGTGGTTGACTATGTAATATAAACCGCATATACCACTAGACTGCCAGGGAGCATCATCGTAACCTCATACATTCTCTGGTGGTCTATATTATTCAGTTTATATCACATTCTAGGCTTTATGAAGTTACTATGATGATCCCTGGCTGCCGAGTATAGTTAGTAATCACATTCCCTGCTGGTCTAGAGTATATCAACCTTGATATCGACATAAAGTAAATCTCATATACCAGTGATGGCGAACCTTTTAGCGGCCGAGTGCCCAAACTGCAAGCCAAAACCCCCCTTATTTATCACGAGGTGCCAACCAAAAATTAAAGCAGTAACTTATTGCTTACTGTTCCTCAACAACATTCGATCATATTGGCCTCCTGAGGACAAGATGAAAAATTTGCATCATTTTAGCTTCTTTCCAGTGTCCCTCTGTACTCAGAGAATTGTGGGGCCAGCAGAAGTTCCTCCAAAGATAATTCGGCCCTGTCTACTCATTCTCCCTCTTCCTACATTCCCAAGTAGCAAAGTAAGTATCACTTTAATATATGACTGAAAGCAGCATCTTTTAAGTTGCTTGGAATTGCAGGAAGATTCTTGTCCTGTCTGGTGTGGTGGGGAGATGGCCAGGGTGCCCACAGAAAGTGCTCTGAGTGCCGCCTCTGGCACCTGTGCCATAGGTTCGCCACCACTGTCATATACTATAGACCACCATGTTTTAATGGAGGAAATAATTTTCAAATCTATAAAACCCCTTCAATCTCTGTTGTACCCTAGGACCATTAGGACATAGAATATATATCCCCTAGACCACCAGGGAATTAATAATTCTAGGACATGTTTTGCCCCCCTCCTTCTCTCTAGACTCCCCTGTGCTAGTCCCCTTGCTTCTCTATACCACCACTTGTATTGGTGTTCGCCCTTATATTATGTGCTCATGGTGGGTCCGCACTATTGGTCCTGGTACATGGGGGGTGTCCCCTGGTTGTCACTGTTCCTTGGCCGATCCCAGGTTATTTTGGGCGTGTATGCTCTTCTCTCTATACGATGTGACTGTTCCTCTTATATACGTGCTCTTCCCATTCTCTTTCTTTTATTCTGGCGTCGTCTCTGCGTTTGTCCAATACAAGGTGACAATGTAGGATCGTAAGAAGGGGCCGATGTCCAGCGAAGGGAGAAGAAAGAAGAACAGGGACAAAAAACTGGAATAAGACTTTGGGCCAAGGAGGTGGAACGGAGCTGTGCCGTCGGCGCACAAGGCCTCATTCTCCGGCTGCTCGCGGTCCGTGGAACGGTGAAGGGTTTTTCTGAAAAGGTTGCGGCGCGTGTTTGAGGCAGATAAGCCCCTGGCTTTGAAGTGCGGCCACGTCGAGCGCCCGCTCCTGTTGCTGCTGCCAGTCACGGGGAATTAATCACTACGGCAGAGAGATAAGAGGCACACAGGTTCGAGGAGGGGGGCGACAACATCCAGGGCCCCCCCTCTGCATTAGGGCTTTTGCTTTTTTTGGTACATTGTCTCCTTTTGACTAAGTGAATGGTTGTTGGCCTCTTGGGCTTAACCTTTTCAAATGGCGTTTTTGTTTTTTATTCCGTGGTTTTTTACATCTCTGCTGACTTGTCTGTGAATGAAAACTTCCTTGGAAATGAGGGTTTGTTACAATTGTCTCCAGCGTGGACAATCCTCTGTCCCAATCCTTCTTCTGTCCATTGATGGTTCGCTACAATGTATCGGTCTGAGGTCAGGATTCCGTAGACTGGATACCGTCGTCGTCTTCCGTCCAGTAGTAACGCAGGATTGCACTCGGATATCTACGTTCTTGGTTTGGTTCTTTAACCTAAGAGCATTAATTGTTGTGGTCGCCCCTTGCACCCGCCATCCACCCCGCCCCTGGCAGACATATGCGTCTCTTCCACGGATGTTGAGGCCATCCCTTAGCGTTTCTCCTTTAAAGACGCGTTACTAATGACTGCGATTAATCTCCGTCATTTCGCTAATCATAATTAACTAGATGCCAGGAGTTAGCAGCACATCCAAATCCTAATAAACTATGAATTATTACACAACGCGCCAGCCAATGGCCAGTGCCAGAAAGAGGATGCCCGAACTTGGGATAATCCACATCCCCCTCGTAAGGAAGCCAAAAATAATACAAAATTACATTGTTTCTTGGTGGTCTTTCGTGTCCTGCTTGATGACGGGTGTAGATGGGTGACCTCGAGTCAGATGTGATAGAACAGGTTCTTCATGTCAAAACCCTAAAGCCAGACATGACCAGAAGACAACCCACCACAGCATTTTTTTTTTTAGATGACAATAACGTGGCATTAGGGATGGTGGCATCTCTGGTATCTCTTGCTTGCTTGCTCTAGTACATTGTTCCTTGGGGGTGAACCCCTGGCACACGGCATTTATCAGACCTGGACCTCTATGCACACAACCCAATGCACAAAACGTTCTTGCATCAGAATCAAGGTACAATGACCTCTGGTCCTTGGCACTATGACAAGTACTGGGTTTGGACCTTAGTACACGGGGAGGGTCGCACACTAACACATGTTGGTCATTGGTGTGTCTATGCTTTTGGACTTGTACCTTGGAACAGCAAATGTATGGTAGTGTCCTCTGGACCTTAACACCTTGACAGCCTTTGGGGCTTTAACTTGGCTTCCAATTCCAGTCCTTGCACTTGGTCTTCTCCCTAAAACTTGTAAGACTTTGCCCAGTGGACTGTTCTGAATATTTGGCACATGGACCTTAGTCACTTTTGAGTCTGTTCCGTGCCAGGTGGTCACACGTTATAACTTCATCCTACAGCGCTGGGTCCTTGGTGCTCTGATACTTGCATTTTTTTCCTGTAAGGTTATAGAAGAACCTGTTGACCTCTGTAGTACCTGGACCCTGGTGCCGTGACTCTTCCCTTTCCTGTCTTGGCACACTACTCTTGGAGCTTGATACAACACCGCGTGTGGACCAGCATCCACATGGACCTTGAAGTACGGACACTTTGCCAGGCTGATACTACAGTGCCTGGACCTTGGTGGACCTGATGCCACCTTGTATTTGGGTTGTGACTTTTCCTACTTTAACCCTGGTGCACAGAGATCTCCGCTTTAGGTCCAGTGTTGTCCACCATGATACTGCCCCTAGTGGTGACAGTTCTACAAGCGAGGCTTATTTTTAGACTGTGAGCCACTCCCCCGGCCATCATCCCGTTCTCGTGTCCGTGTAATTCGTCTTTTATCTCTTCAGCGTAATTTGCCTTCTCACTGTAAATACTGGTGTAATTCTCCGATTCCCATTCGCCCGACGCCGCTGTCCTCCTCCCACCTCTATTATTACTCCGCAATTTTCCTTTGTTCTGTCTTTCTTAGTCTCCATTGACCCACATTTCAGTCCTCGGCTAAGTTACTTGCGTTTAGAAATTTCTTTATTTTCCCCTCATTAAAATATGTAATTTGACAGCTGTAGCCAAAGGGTTTTCATTCAACGTTTTTATTTTTTTACTCGGATTTATCCTATTTTTTTTTTCCGTCTCCCTCGACTGGCACTTGTTACAGCTCAATTATACAATTACCCCGGAATCCTCATGTAGAAAGATCTCGCAGAAAACAAAAATATATTTTAATCGACATTTTATTCTGTTATCAGCTGCGCCGATCCCCGCTGTAATTGGGAAAACAAACATGTCTGCGGCGGCGAGCGAGACGTCACCCGTCTAATCTCAGCGCCAAATCTTGTATCCCCAGATTAAGACGCCGCTCCGGATCTGTTTGTACCATTTTGGTTCTCCATCTGAATGTTTTGTTACCGCTGATGAAATATTTACGGAGCGCGTGGGGGGGGTGGGTTTAGGCGACTGTGGATTTAAAGGGATATAATGGTGGACTCTCAGAATTTGGGCCCCTTTTAAGGACTTCATTATTGAAGCTAGTAGAGATGCGTAAGATGGAGTGTGGTATTGGTAAAAAACATGGCTTCTCTCTTCCTAAAACAGCGCCACACCTGTCCGCAGGTTGTATCTGGTATTGCAGCTACAATTCCAGCCACATCTTATAGACCATTTTTCAGGTAGCAGCCATCTTTTTATATTCCTAGACAACCCCTTTAATAAGGAGCTTTCCGGAAAGACGGCATCGGAGATCTAGGTCATCTGTAGCCATTCAGCCGTCAGCAACCTCTGCGATTTTTGAGCCGATGAGCTTACCATGAACAGCACCATGTGTTTTATAGTGGCTGTGCTAGGTATTGCATCTCAATTGAATGGCGCTGGACTTGAAACCAGGTCATGTGACCAGCGGACATAGTCATTGGCTTGTGAAGCTCATGGGTGTGCCGCCGCCGCTACTGATTGGTTGTTGTCCCCCAACAATCAAGTCTTGTAATCCCTGGCAACCCCTTTAAGTCAGTCAGATGCAACCTTAGTGTCTTGTGCGTTGACCCCTCAGGACCACCATAGTGCCGATACCTTGTCACATACACGGAATATCCTAAACTTCACAGTGTAACGTCTCCGTGATCAGGACGCGCTCTCTCCCCGTCTCCTCCTTTCACGCCCCATTTCTCGTCTAATCACCAGCGTGGGCTGCACGCGGCCGCCATCAATCTCCTATCTATTAGCAAGCGCTTCTCGTGCATCAGATCTCAGAATGATTAATCACAGACCTAATTTTCATGATCATTTCACCACTAGGTGGAGCCTATCCCTTTAAACGTTCCCCTTTAAATCGTCTCTTTAGTAGTGAATCCTGGGACGTTCTGCTCCGTTTCCTGCTTTCCCTCGGTCACATCTCGTCCCTCTACTTTTGATTTATCCTCCGTTTAGGTGCAGTGTTATTCCTGCTTTTTGGCATTTTTGGTTGGGCTCCAGAGGCATCTGACGTGCGTTCACGCTTCCATCGCTTCCTATGTTTACATCACTGCAGGATGGAGACAGAAAAGTGGCGGCTTCCTGCTCCCGCAGAGATGAGTGAAATCCCTCGAAGGAGTTAGGACGGCGGCCATATTGGTTGTCGCCCAGCTATAGACCGTAACTAATGCAGAGGTAGACTGTCCCTTTAAGGGTGCAGAATTACCCTGAAAATAAGATGTCGCTGTATAGAAACACTGGTTCCTGTATGTGAGGAGTTGCCCTTTAAGCCTCGGCCTGACGTCAGTCCTCTGCAGAGGCTCAGATCTGCTGCAGCAGGAGAATTTTTATGGCTGCTGGCCGGGGAACGCTCCATACATATGAATGTCTGTGACCCTCGTGTCTCCGGAGCCGGCATCTGTCCCAGATAAACATTACTTATGGAGATCACAACCAGGAGGAGGGAGAATTAAAGGGGATCTCCATCCTTCGCAGCAGAGTAGTAATGATGCTTGGTAAAAAATCTAAAAAAATAAAAATAATCCCATTGCTCATCACGATAAACGTTTAACCTCGGCTTCTTTCTGAATATAGATGGGTGGAGCTTAGTAGTCACATGACCATAACTGCCTAATAACAGAAGGGCAATGGCTACATCCTGCTACAATGTAACCGTTCAGTTTGGTAGTGAATATATACATTCAGCCTGGGAGGCAACAAGGAGCAAGCGACTGTCCTCTCACTGCTGTGCTCTTATTCCTCTGCATTGAACTTCTCTGAAGGTAAAGCTGTGTCGGGCTTCTGTTTGTATGGTACAGTAGTCACTCAAAGAAAAGGGCAGGGGCTGTGGGGCAGTTTAGTGGATACAGCTAAGAGCACAGCAGTGTGAGGACCTGCTAAAATCCTGAAACATAAATCCATATATCTAATACTGGCTGCACAGAGCACAGCAGTGTGAGGACACGCCCCCAGTGCACTTGGGGAAGCTGCAATCCTGTAATATAAATCCATAAATCACAGTCCTGCTGCTACTAACAAAAGTCTGGTCTACACATCTCTCCAGGGACAGTATATAACGCTGGCTGCAGTCTGTTTGTTCGCTACTGCTGACAGGTTCCCTTTCAGTCTGTGTAATATTTACTCCTTGTCAGGCATTGGCTGTTGAATACCACAGCTTTATTGAAACCCGATTTGTTTGCTAACATTGTCCCTGTTTCTTTAAATCTGCTTAGGTTCCTCTCCCGTAATTAAGTGCATTTGTTTAGTAAAACTGCCTAAAAATAATCCTGGGATGATGTTATCGGGCGCTGGCGCTGAATCAAAGCCGTGCCTCTAATTAAAGCGGGCCTGTGATTTGTTTGCATTCTGGCATATATTTCCATCCTAATGAGCGCGCTCAGGGGATCCGAGCTCCCGGCTCTGAACCTCGGGGCGGATGAGCGGCCACAGGCTTCCCATAGGGGGCAGCATGGCTGCCAGAAGCCGCCCCTTCATCTCCTCGTCTCCGTGCCTTGTAGTCTTCCCCTCGTCTGCCCATTTCCGCTCATGTTACTTTAGCTTTAATTAATGTGATTACTTTTGTTATTTTGCTTCCCCATTAATGAGCTGTAAACCACCGAAAATCCCCCAATATGACGAGATCCTCAGACACGAGGCTCTGGAGGAGAACTTGTATCACACTGGAGATCTAGAGGAAGTGGAAGATTCCATCTGGAAATTTTGGGAATTTTTTAGTTCCTCTTAGGATTTTACCCCAGGGGTTTTCTAATCTTGGAGGTCGTATCTCAAATCTCCTGAGAGTGACCTTACCTACCTACATATATATATAAAAAGTGAATCATTTTCTAATCATTTCTTAGAGTCTGCATATTCCGTGGATGTCCGTGCTTGGTTACTCCTCTAAGACCATGGGGGATAATTTATGTATTAAAAGTAATGATCATGAAACCCCCTCGCATGATGTCCCCAATAGACCCCATCACATGTGTATATAAACCCCCCCCCCCCCCTCTCTAGCGAATAAAGGTTGTGCATCATCCAGCATGGAAATAAGATTGTGATTCATTGCAGTTCAAAAACCCGCAAGATCCGGAAGTTCTTTCCATATCAGCGACATCACTTCCGCTCAACCCCCGATTGTTTGTTACCTCCAGGTGAATGGATCTGCGCAAGTATAATCTGCCCTCAAAATCCATCCTGATAAACCAGGGACATTACTCATAGATCCAGGCACCGGGACTGTGGTATCTGCTTATATGTGTTATCCATGGCCGCCTAACTTATAAAATCAGTTTTTTAAATTATGCTAATTCGGTGCCAGTAGATATCCTGGGTGCGTTACCAGAACCGCTCTGTGCTGTAGCTTCACAGGCTACAACCTCCCTCTCGCTGCTGTGTGATATTACATCAGGCAGAGTGAAAGGAGAAGTGCTACAGCACGGAGGGGCTTTGGTAACACCCCTAGGAACCCTTAAGGCTCATTAGCATAAATTTAAAGGTTGATTTTCGGAGGAAGGAGGCCATGGATAACAATTATAAGAAGATTCCTCAGTCACAGAGCCTGGATCTAGGAGCACGGGAAGTGTCCCTCGGTTATCGGGATGGATTTTCATGGTAGATTTCCTTTAAATGTAAAACAAGCTCAAATACGGCGCTGAAAATTTCTTTGTTTCAGTTGTAAAGATTGCAACAAAATGAAGAATGTTAATGTTTTATGTAAATTCATCTTTCTGGAAATTCAAATCCCTTCAATTCATTTCCCCAGACCCCCTAAAATACAGTCCTGCGGGTGATCATATTATTGGCCATGAGCTCCTCCTCTTGTCTTGGCGTCGTCCTAGAGATGTGCCGGAACGCTGAGCCTGATGTCACCCTGACACCCGGGGGCCTCGGCGTCTCCTGTGCTAATATTTGCTCTCTCCTATCTGCCATCCATGTGTAATCAGTGTAGAGCCCCTCGCACCGGCTCCGGTGCCGCACCATCCTTCACGCCGCACTGATACTCACTCCACGAATGTCAAGTTGCCGCAGCGATGGTAATGTTTTGTTTGCCTAATACTCCATGTGTTTGCCCCGTGTCGGTCTAATCTTTTTTAATAGCGCTGGGACTTTATCTGAAGGGCTCGATGGTCTGTTTATCAGCCGCCCGCTCCCTTCCGTGGCAATAAACACGCCGGCGGCCCCTACAGTGATTTGGATTAGCGCAGAGTATTGACCGAGGAACGATGAGCCATTGCCCGGGGATCTCACAATCTGTAATTAAACCGTATTGTTCAGAGAAATCGCCAAACTAATTAAAGCGGGGGGGGGGGACGTTTAACCCTTTCCTGGCTGTGATTGTGTAAATGCTTGACTACACTAATTAATTAATTTATTATTTAAGTCACTAATTGTGTATTTTTTTTTTTTCCCTCTTTCCGCACAGATCTTGGTCGACTTGTCCGGACCGTCCGCCCACAGCACGCAGCAGTATGAGAATGTCCTGGTCCACGAGGGAAATGCCATCCTGCGGGATTTGGTGCTGAGCCCCGATCGGCAGTATATCTATGCCATGACGGAAAAACAGGTAACCATGAACCCCATCAATGGGGAATGACCCTGATATCCAGGCCAAACCTTAGTTACCAGATATATATTACCAGATATTCTAAAGCGGGTGTGGCTGGAAGAGTCTCATACATTGTGCGCTGGTAGGACCTACGATTGCATAGCCCCACTACTGCCGTCTTCATCTGGGGGTCATACGCGGTTTGATGAAGAATTGAGACTTTTTACTAGTTGGTGGGTTGTGGCAGGTTGTCTGCACCAGTGTAGGGCCACCTACCCGACCACCTTAATGGCAAAATGGCAGCACGGAGTACATGAGAATAGGTCGGGTGCCACCTAATAAAGGATGCAAAGAATTGGTGGAGGTAACGAGAAGTGAAACCTTGGTTGAGGAACCCCTGGGGCCCGGGGTCTTGTTCCTTATGATGTTTTGAATATCTTTTGTGCTGAACATTTTAGAACAGAACTTCTAGTTTAGAAAATGAAGTCTCAATGTGTGATTTGTTGTCCTTTGTGGTAGTTTCATCAGTGGTTCGGTGTTGGGGTCAGAACTTTATTCCAAAACACGGTTAACAATCACCAGTGGCTGTTATTACAAAGGTGTTGTCACCGTGTAGACCTTGACTGGCCATAACCTACCTGAAAGCTAAACTAATGTTTGCAGCTTCTCGAGACCTTGAGAGGATTGTGGCACAGTCATGGCTTCAATGTCTAGGGACTACGGAGCACAAAGTAACTATGTATTCACCCAAGAATTCGACAATATAGAACAGTGATGGCGAACCTTTTAGAGCCCGAGTGCCCAAACTTCAACCAAAAGCCACTTATTTATTGCAAAGTGCCAGCGCAGCAATTTAAGCAGTAATTTATTTCTCCTTGTTCTTTGACAACTTTCAATCCTTCAGCCTCCTAAAGACACCAACACAGTTGAAAGGAAGAGGGCAAATTCATCTATCATAGTAGGAAGGTTCTGCAGGCAGATTCTTTGAGTGCTTTCTGGTGAACTTCATGCTGGGGCAATGGCCCGGGTGCCCACAGAGAGGGCTCCGAGTGCCGCCTCTGGCACCAGTGCCATAGGTTCGCCACCACTGATATAGAATATAAGTTTTCAGTTCCATTCCATTCAGTCCCATTCGTTCATTGTAGTGACACGAAAGCTTCGAGGACGAGGTCCTACAAAATGAATATGCGCCTTTGAGAAGAGCATTTTAGGTGTTTTGTTGTATACTTGACGTCAACGTCTTGTAGGCTCTGCACAAACTTTGCCAGAAGTTCTTCCCATCCTCCGTGTGGTTCAGCATAGACTTGGCGGAGCTGTCTTCTTCCCAGGGCTTGTGGGCTAGAAGATAAGAAGCCTCTTTGAGTGTCAATCCGCATCTCCATACTCAGCCAAGCAAATTGTGCGGCTGCCAAGCCTTCCCACCTTGTTCCTCCACTACTTCTCTACCCGCTCGAATTCCCTTTGTTGATTAAAGAGTTGTCTTCAGATTGACTTACTGCTTTCCTTCCTTCCTTTCCAAGGAGCTGTCTCCAGGAAAACATATATTCTAAGCTGAAAAGTAAGCAAAGTGACAAGAAATTGTCAAGCCCAGGTAGCGTCATTAGGATGCGAGATGTGGCATCCACGTTGGCTGCTGAGTCTTCATGGTGAGATGTAGTAGGAGAAGATGCAAGAGAGATGATGGTGGGGGTTCTTCCAGGAAACTTTTTCATCGTTATCTCTGTATGTGCACCTCTTGGTTGAAGACGAGATGGGTGACAGCTCCGCTCTCTTTCCCCAGTTCTCCTTTTGATGGCAAATAATGCATTGGGGGTTTTCAATGCTAGAAGACGTCTCATGGTCTTCCTTTGCTGGCATTATGACAGCCTATGTTCCTCTTCTACCAGGTTCCTTCATTCCTTACTCTGCGTGCAAGGAGGACGTTCTAAGATGAGGGAACCAATATGGATGACAGCTGTGGGGGTGTTCACACCTCAGATCAAACCCCTCTAAGGGATTTCTTCATTGCTTAGTAGGGTGTCGTATAAATAGCCACCAAACATGGTGCAGATCAGCACCTGAAAGCTCGTACCTCACTTCTTCTACCATCTACTATATGCGAATGTGACAATATGTCAGGCGTAAACTCCTACGGAAAAAATATATGGGACAAAACAGACCCTCAAAATGCAAATACCCTCGTAATAACCATATGCCACGTTCTTGGAGATTCTGCTTAAGTTTGAAAATTCTGGTGTTATTAGACGAAAATAAGCAACTTTTTTGTTTGTTGGTCACAATAGATGTACCGACACCTACAATGTCCTATAGTTAGCGCAGCTGCTGGTGTCAGATTTTCTAAACTTTTGACTGTAGCATCTGCTGTCATTGTATCCACATAGAGATAATGGTGAGAAAAATAAAAACTAGAGAGATTATATTTTCTAATTAAGACACGTTTTGAAAATTGTTGCTTGAGCAACAGCGATGTAGGAAATGCAAACTGCACGGAAATGGGATTCTTAACACAGACCACCTCCCCCATAGAAGAGCGAATGTTAACAAACCCACAATTGTTAATTACATACCAAAAACATTCAGTATCTATGATGCAGGAGGCCAGTCCTAGGTGAGGCTGACCTAATTTGATCTTGGACGAAATAGTCTTCATCTGAACGTCCAAGTGGGTCGTTCATGATCAAATGAGCTCTATGAAATAGTCTTCATCTGAACGACCCACTTGGACGTTCAGATGAAGACCCTACCATAGATATAACTTGGTCATGAATGACCCACTTGAACGTTCAGATGAAGACTCTCTACCGTATGTGTAATTTGGTCATGAACAACCTACTTGGACGTTCAGATGAAGACCCTACCGTAGATGTAATTTGGTCATGAACGACCCACTTGGATGTTCAGATGAAGACCATATCATAGATGTAATTTGGTCATGAACGACCCACTTGGACGTTCAGATGAAGACCCTACCGTAGATGTAATTTGGTCATGAACGACCCACTTGGATGTTCAGCTGAAGACCCTACCATAGATGTAATTTGGTCATGAACGACCCACTTGGACGTTCAGATGAAGACCCTACCATAGATGTAATTTGGTCATGGACGACCCACTTGGACGTTCAGATGAAGACCCTACCGTAGATGTAATTTGATCATGAACGACCCACTTGGATGTTCAGCTGAAGATGTCTCTTCTCATGTCCATGGATGGCACAAAATTGGGCTATGAAGCTAAACCAGTCAGAACCTTCATGTGTCGTGTTGATTTAGGAACAGCTCCACAGTGATCTTTTTGTCCATACAAAGGACATTGGATAGACCTTGTGGTGGATTCTTTGTGATGTAGGTCCTTTCTTTGACTGGAGTTTAAATAAATGGGGAGCCCAGGTCATCACCCCGACTGTTCCTATTCACTCAAGGAGTAAAAAATGTTGCAGGTAATAGTAAAACTTGTGCCTCAACCATTCAAAATATTTCCGGAAACCCAAAAAATACCCCATGGTTGTGAAGTTTCCCCGTATCGTC
Organism: Engystomops pustulosus; assembly: GCF_040894005.1. NCBI lineage: Eukaryota > Metazoa > Chordata > Amphibia > Anura > Leptodactylidae > Engystomops > Engystomops pustulosus. Next base: position 8,420,066 of record NC_092420.1, on the reverse strand, counting down.
CCTCCTCTGCCTCTAATTTCCTCTTATATTTTTGCATCTTTTTCTAATCCGCCATCATTACTGTAAACGGATTCATTAGCAGCAATAGAAGAAAAAAAAATCAATAAAATATTTCTGGAAATCCAAAAATACCCACCAGCTCGAAACTTCTACATTCAAGGATAATCCTTTAAAGAGCGACCCTCCCCCTCCCCCCCGCTAGTCTTAATTCTGCTTTTGTATTATGCAGAGGAAATAGTTTTTAATTTTATTTCTAAAAATAGGATTTTAATCCAATAAATAATGCAGAACAATTTTTTTGAATTTGGGAGCTTAATGATTTTTTTTTTTCCCCCTCTTTATCCCCCCCCCCCCCTGGTCTGCTCCTTCTTGAACTCTGTCGTGCTGAGCCACTATCCCCCTTTGTTAATAAAGTGAAATATTTGATGGGGGCTCCGGTTATCTGGGCAGCGGAGAATGTAATTAAATGCACAGTTGTAAGTGAGCTTGAAGGGCCATGAAGGAACGAAGGATTTTAATCAAACGTAGAGGAGCAATTAATGAAATGCCTGTAACCCTTCCAAGCTCCCCGGGTCTCCAGCGGCATCCAGTGCCCAGGGTACCAGCAGAGGCGAGCGAGGGGGGCGAGCGAGGGGGGGAGGGGGGGTATGAGAGATTCTTTCATCTCCCAGGATTCCCTGTGGAATAAGAAAATAGGATTGCTTCTTGGAAGAGGTATTGATCCGGCGCTACAGATTCCTCAGATCGTTGCTAATACATCTTTAGTCCACTCTGTGCATTAAATAGAACCATACGCGGGAGCCGGGGCCGGTGTCTCGCGCCTCCAAATGAAATGAGGTTGGTAACAATCGCCATGTGATTAAACTACAACCCCGACCTTTCCCATCCGCCGAGACCCGACACGTGTGCGAGAGGCCCCTCTGACCGAGAAACGGTGGAAACACTTCAAAAACTTCATATAGTTTTCATTACATTGTTTTTTGTTTTTTTTTGCAGTTAATTTTTTTTTTTTTACAAATGTAAATTTTATATGTAACAGTCAATTTTTTTTTAAAATTCTTTTGTATACAATTTATTTTTATTTTTTTATACTGTGCGAAATTTGTAATTTTTTACAAATTTCGGTCTACATAAATTTTTTGTTCATTTGTCTCTAGTCCTTATTTTACAATCATATATTTCACACGCACACGTGCACATACAAGCGGTCCCCTACTTAAGAACACTCGACTTACATACGACCCCTTGTTACAAACGGACCTCTGGATGTTGCTAATTTATTGTGCTTTAGTCCTAGGCTACAATGATCACCTGTAACAGTTATCAATGGTGTCTGTAATGAAGCTTTATTGTTACTCCCGGTTCTTATGAGAATCCAACATTTTTAAAATCCAATTGTCACAGAGACCAAAAAAGTTCTGGCTGGGGTTACAATTGTGACTTACTTACAAATTCAACTTAAGAATAAACCTACAGACCCTATCTTGTATGTAACCCAGGAACTGCCTGTATATACACATAGTGGGGGAGATTTACTTACCTGTCCAACAAAGTTCCCCATAAGTGTATTGTCTGATGATCTTGCACTGTGCCGCGCTTCACTAAGATCGTGCGCCCGATATCCTGCATGTGTCGCTTCCCCGCTCAGGTCCCCGGAGTTCACCTTCTTCTTCCTGGTGCATGTAAGTGCATTGTCCGTGTATAATGCGCTGTGCGGGGAGTCACTAAGATCGTGCGCCCGATATCCTGCATGTGTCGCTTCCCCGCTCAGGTCCCCGGAGTTCACCTTCTTCTTCCTGGTGCATGTAAGTGCATTGTCCGTGTATAATGCGCTGTGCGGGGAGTCACTAAAATCGTGCGCCCGATATCCTGCATGTGTCGCTTCCCCGCTCAGGTCCCTGGAGTTCACCTTCTTCTTCCTGGTGCAAGTAAGTGCATTGTCCGTGTATAATGCGCTGTGCGGGGAGTCACTAAGATCCTGCGCCTGATATCCTGCATGTGTCACTTCCCCGCTCAGGTCCTCGGAGTTCACCTTCTTCTTCCTGGTGCATGTAAGTGCATTGTCCGTGTATAATGCGCTGTGCAGGGAGTCACTAAGATCGCGCGCCCGATATCCTGCATGTGTCGCTTCCCCGCTCAGGTCCCTGGAGTTCACCTTCTTCTTTCTGGTGCAAGTAAGTGCATTGTCCGTGTATAATGCGCTGTGCGGGGAGTCGCTAAGATCGTGCGCCTGATATCCTGCATGTGTCGCTTCCCCGCTCAGGTCCCCGGAGTTCACCTTCTTCTTCCTGGTGCATGTAAGTGCATTGTCCGTGTATAATGCGCTGTGCGGGGAGTCACTAAGATCGTGCGCCCGATATCCTGCATGTGTCGCTTCCCCGCTCAGGTCCCCGGAGTTCACCTTCTTCTTCCTGGTGCATGTAAGTGCATTGTCCGTGTATAATGCGCTGTGCGGGGAGTCACTAAGATCGTGCGCCCGATATCCTGCATGTGTCGCTTCCCCGCTCAGGTCCCTGGAGTTCACCTTCTTCTTCCTGGTGCAAGTAAGTGCATTGTCCGTGTATAATGCGCTGTGCGGGGAGTCACTAAGATCCTGCGCCTGATATCCTGCATGTGTCACTTCCCCGCTCAGGTCCTCGGAGTTCACCTTCTTCTTCCTGGTGCATGTAAGTGCATTGTCCGTGTATAATGCGCTGTGCAGGGAGTCACTAAGATCGCGCGCCCGATATCCTGCATGTGTCGCTTCCCCGCTCAGGTCCCTGGAGTTCACCTTCTTCTTCCTGGTGCAAGTAAGTGCATTGTCCGTGTATAATGCGCTGTGCGGGGAGTCACTAAGATCGTGCGCCTGATATCCTGCATGTGTCGCTTCCCCGCTCAGGTCCTCGGAGTTCACCTTCTTCTTCCTGGTGCATGTAAGTGCATTGTCCGTGTATAATGCGCTGTGCGGGGAGTCACTAAGATCGTGCGCCTGATATCCTGCATGTGTCGCTTCCCCGCTCAGGTCCTCGGAGTTCACCTTCTTCTTCCTGGTGCATGTAAGTGCATTGTCCGTGTATAATGCGCTGTGCAGGGAGTCACTAAGATCGCGCGCCCGATATCCTGCATGTGTCGCTTCCCCGCTCAGGTCCCTGGAGTTCACCTTCTTCTTCCTGGTGCATGTAAGTGCATTGTCTGTGTATAATGTGCTGTGCAGGGAGTCACTAAGATCGCGCGCCCGATATCCTGCATGTGTCGCTTCCCCGCTCAGGTCCCCGGAGTTCACCTTCTTCTTCCTGGTGCATGTAAGTGCATTGTCCGTGTATAATGCGCTGTGTGGGGAGTCACTAAGATCGTGCACCCGTTATCCTGCATGTGTCGCTTCCCCGCTCAGGTCCCTGGAGTTCACCTTCTTCTTCCTGGTGCAAGTAAGTGCATTGTCCGTGTATAATGCGCTGTGCGGGGAGTCACTAAGATCCTGCGCCTGATATCCTGCATGTGTCACTTCCCCGCTCAGGTCCTCGGAGTTCACCTTCTTCTTCCTGGTGCATGTAAGTGCATTGTCCGTGTATAATGCGCTGTGCGGGGAGTCACTAAGATCCTGCGCCTGATATCCTGCATGTGTCGCCTCCCCGCTCAGGTCCCCGGAGTTCACCTTCTTCTTCCTGGTGCATGTAAGTGCATTGTCCGTGTATAATGCGCTGTGCGGGGAGTCACTAAGATCCTGCGCCTGATATCCTGCATGTGTCGCTTCCCCGCTCAGGTTCCAGGAGTTCACCTTCTTCTTCCTGGTGCATGTAAGTGCATTGTCCGTGTATAATGCGCTGTGCTGCGAGTCACTAAGATCGTGCCCCCGATATCCTGCATGTGTCGCTTCCCCGCTCAGGTCCCCGGAGTTCACCACCTTCTTCCTGGTGCATGCAAGTGCTTTTGATGCAACACAATTCGAAATATAAATCCTGTCCGAATCAGTTGGATCGTCCGATGGCACGCCCCTGTTAAGATGTGATTTCTATTTCTATATCTCTGTGTATATACTTGACCACTGGGGGCAGTGTATTAGTAATAATTAGTATATTGCTGGTGTCATCCTCTTCCTATGGCTGTTTTTTTGTTTTGTTTGTTTCTGTTTTTCCCCCTTTTTTTGTTTGTTTATACCATAGAATAAATTACATTTCCGGGACCGTCCCTTTAAATGACTTTGTAATTGTTTGCTGTTGAATATGCATTTATTACACGTACATATTGCTTTTGAGCAGCCACTTTTGCATAATTACTCCCTTTCGTTTGTAGTTTTAATTTGCTGTGAAACGCCATTAACTGCGTGGAGCGAGGAAAAAACATCTCCTAGCAAATAAACCCCCCGAAAACTCCACCCCAAAAAATTTACATGCAGAGTGACCAGATAATGTTTCCTGGGGGGGGGGGGGCTCGGTGAGAATCACTTCAAAGAATTCCTACAAATCCCAAACCCCTGTGGATAGCAATTTATGTATTTTTGCCATTTTAGTGGTTTTGCAGCCTGTGTATTTTTGGGGTCTGTATTTATAGACTGAATTTTACTGTTTTTGGTATTTTCTGCATAGATTTTGCATGTTTTAACACATATTTATCAGTCGTGGGTCTAATTGCCATATTGTACATAAGTAGCTCTAGTTACATATCTTTTGATCAGATGTATCCGTCTCATATCTAATCTCTCGTAATTTGGCTTCACCTTCAACATGGTTCTGCCGGGCAGCCACATATCTCACTCCCTTCTTGGAAGGATCCCATTTGTTCATAGTTTTGGGGCGACTAGAAGTTTTATTGATTCATCATCCTATGTGTGACCATTGCTTGAAGGGAACAGTGGTCACATGTGGATACTGCAGCTCCATTCAAAGTCTATGGAACCTCCTACTGATAGTTGAATGCTCAACTGTCCCAATGAAGTGGTAGTTGGGATACTCGATCTTTGCTCCAATGAAACCGTGGTTTTTAGGATCCCTGTTTTTGTTACATGCCTTATCCCCCATCCAGAGTACAGGCGCTCACCTACTTAAGAACACCCGACTTACAGACGACCCCTAGTTACAAAAGGACCCCTGGTAATTGGTAACTTTCTGTTCTTTAGCCCTAGACTACAATGATCAGCTGTAACAGTTATAAAATGTGACTGCAATTAAGATTTATTATTAATCCTGGTTCTGATAACAATCAAAGATTTTTAAAATCCAGTTGTCACAGAGACCAAAAAAATTTGTCTGGAGTTAGAATGATAAAGTACATCGTTCCGACTTACATACAAATTCAACTTAAGAACAAACCTACAGACCCTATCTTGTACGTAACCTGAGGACTGCCTGTATAAGCAATACCATGTTAGAAGAACATCCCTTTACTTCTAGTTCTAATTTCATTCCAGGTCTCACACTAATAATGGGGAGAAGCAAATGCAATGGGGGGTAGAGTAACCAACGCAACCTTATGATGCCCGGAAATAACCATGAATGGGTCCTGTGACTCTGCACCTTCATCTATGGGTCTCCTAATCTTAGGACCTGGTCTCTTCATCAGAAGATTTGAGGAGGAGCCTTGCTCTAACTCGGATCTCCTAAGATTGTGGTTACAACGGAATAACGCAGCAGGACAGCATCTTGTGAAATACTGCAATAAATTGGGAGCTGCTGGTATAGGGGCGCCCCCCCATGTGATCTCTCACCTGGTAGAAGTGGATCAGGAACATATAAGAATAGTGAAGATGGTGAAGTCTTAGCCAAGCAAAGCCCAAAGTATCTCAAAGCAACGATGATCTTGGTGTCTAGAATGTTGGTTGAGAAAGAGTCTCAGACCCAAAACGCGTTAATGAATATATTATCTTTGGACACTCTATAGAGTTCCAGCAACTTTTTTACTTTTATCCCATCATCTCCAAAGATGTCAACTAACCCACGGGTAATATTTTGAGAGATCGGTGGAGTCCTGTTCTCTGTGGAGTGATACCTCTTCCTAATTTCTTCTCCTGACTTCTTACAGCCGTTTCTCCCTCAAACATGAAATAAAGCCGGCATCCACCGGCATCGATCTTAATCTCACAAATAAACTCCTCTGAAATTCCTTATCTCCCTCCGAGAGCCGCTTGGAAAGGGACCAAACCTGTCGGATTAAGACAGGGATGCGCTTGGAATAGTCCCAACAGCCGACCTGCTCATTGTGGTGGCCAGGATTTGTGCGGATGCTTCTCATTTCTTACATTTTCTTGTTCTGGACCAAAATAGGAAGAAATCCTTTATGTTTCTTCCCTCTAAGAGCCTCTAGCAGCTGCTTTGTGATAATGACAAGACGTGCCCCTTTCTGAGTGTAATCTTCTGGTTTGGAGTTTTTTTTTGGTCCGAAAATTAGGTCAGTAGATGAGTCCTTCAAGGAGATATTTCAGAATATGAAGAACACCACCGGAGGATCGGTCAGAGTCTTTGCAGCACTTTATTGTCCCGGGCAGGATGTGCCGCACTCTTGGCCGCCTGGGACTGCAAGAAGAGTGTGGCCACACTTTGGAACTGCTGCTTTGGGCCCAGCTATTCTTGCAATTCGTGGGGGACCCTGGATTGAATCTACAATTTTATAATCTGATTTTCTTATTACTGTATCGTTGTCCTCAGGTTGCCAATACGATTCAAACCTGTGGCAGAGCATAGGGCAATAACTTGCCCTTGAATTGCCGTGGTTTTGGCGAGTTGGTTTTGGCTCTGGTTGGGCGCTCGGTCTCTAAAAGTTTTGGCAGGATTTTTCCTTCCTCCTGCAAAATGAGTGATCTCCATGGATCGAAGCCGTTATAAATATCTGCTCTTTTATTATTGCATAAAACTTTTCCCTGCCTACTTGGCGTGACTCCTCCGTTCATAGTTTGACACTTACTTCAGCGTTTGTTTTATCTTTTTCAGTCCCATTGACTCTTAACAGAGCAACCTTGTGCCTCTGTGACCTTCTGTTGTTCAGACAGGGGATGCAAAATCCCTATTTTTTTTCATCATTGTTGGCAATGAAGCCTGTCACCCGTTTACAGGATGGGAGATAGGTTATAATAGCGGGGGAGCTCTTTAAATAGGTCCTTTACTACCTTCTCCGACTCCACTGAAGGTTCTTCTATAGCGATTCTAGCGTGGATGGAATTTTTTCTCTAGCCTTGGCTGTTACTTTGTCACCCATGCTAATAACTTCAGCCCCCATTATTCTAATTAGACTCTCTACTGTCCGGTAGGTGATACCAGGCTAGGCTGTTCCATCCCAGGACTGCCCACCTGACGGTGGAGATCCTAATTACCATACCTGGTTCAGGATGGAGGGGATGGAGCAAAAACTCCAATTGCATGGGACTCGAGTTGGAGTTGGTGAGGGGTTCCCTTTAAGAACCTAAAAATATCACCAAAAATTAAGCAGAAGATGTGTACGTTGTTCTCTCCATCCTCGTATCTCAAGTAGTAAGTAGGCCACAGCTTCACCTAGTTCCTTCCTCGCTCTGGCCCCCCTGTGGATGACGACTTCTAAATGGAATAAAATCTATCATGGGCCCGCGATGTCGCTGGCGTTATTGATTGGCCGCCGTATAATCTCCACTTAACACTCGTCTTATCCAAATCACCTGCTCCATCTTCCTGTTCTTCTTGTACGCTGCAAGGTACAGGCTCAGGTGATAGAGTCCTGCACCAGGTGGTGCTGGGGGGTGCTTGTCCTTCACATGATGGATGATCTAACCTAGTTCTGTGGACCAGTGATGCATTGAAGTTGCTTTATCTGGTAAGGTCTGGCGTCCAGCTGTGCGTTCTATTCTCGTCAGCCTCATGCTCCGCTAACTTGTCCTTCTAATGCCCCGCTATTAATGACATCATATTTCATTTTCCTACGGGTACGCATCCATGTTCCGCTAATGCCCTGACATGTACCGGAGCCTGGCTGGGTCACCTCATTGTATCTTCCCTCTTCTCACATTACTCCGCTCGGAGTTCTCATGTATCCGGGCTATGCAAGGAGTCGAGGGAGACCCCCTACGTTGGGTCGCGTCAGCCTTTTAATTCTAAAAAAAACTTGCCCGGGGCTTTATATTTAAGAGGAACCAGCTAAATGAACGAGCCGGTCCATGCGGAATCTAATTACCCTGGAGCCGGCGGGTAAATATTAATACATTTCATAAGTAGCGCTGAATGGCGAGGGATCCGAGACGCACATCTGCTGCTCTACCTTTCTGCTTCCTCAGGAATTCGGGAGAAGAAACCAAGTTTTGAAACGAGAATAAAACCAAAACTAATATCAGCATTTGGTGATTGTTTTCCCGGGTTTATGGATAGAGCTGGAGGCTCCTGCACCGATACATTCCAGATTTAATGTAGCGTCTCGCGAATTCCGAAGGAGCCGTGTGACGGGGGATTATTTGGGTTCTCGAGTGGTTTAAATTTAATTTTTTTTTTTCTGGGTTTTGTGTCCTCAGTCCGTCGTTACTGGCATCACTGTCATAGGTCATCATGAATTTTTTATTTTTTTTAAAAATTTTTGTGGGGAAATTTTGTTTTGAGCAAAATCGAATAATTTTTGTAAAACTTCAATGTTGGAACTTTTTAAAAACCATTATTTATTAATTTTTTAATTGCTTCTGAGCACCCATGGCCCTGTAATGAGGACCCGTGGGACTTGTTGCACTACAGAAAGCAACTTTGTAATGAGGACCCGTAGGACTATAGGGAGGGCACATATCACTGTGAAGACGACCACAGGGACACTTAGGAGATCCTGATGCACTATAGAAAGACCTAAAGGGATGACACCGAAGGGCATCTGTAGATGTTTAAAGAGGAACTCTAGGACTGTAAGTGTATAAAGGACCCATAGGGTTAGAGAGGACCTGTAGGACTATTAGGAGGACCCATAGGCATGTAGAGGGGACCCAAAGGATCATATATCCTTGTAGTTTTACTGGGGCTCTTTAAACTGCTATGGATCCTTTCTGTATCCTTTTGGGTCCTCCTTATAGTCCTACAGGTTCTGTTTAAGGAGGACCTGTAGCATTGTAAAGAGGACCAATCGGACCCATAAGGATATAGAGAGTATCTGTAGGACTATAAAGAGGACCTGTTACACTATAGAGAGCTGTACCTATACAACAAGGAGTTGAAGCTCAATACATAGGACCTTAACTCGCTATTTTTACATCTTGGTTGCAGTACCGGTTTTCACCATTGAGATTTTCCATTGACCTCCATGCAATAGCGCCCCCCAACATCAACTCAAATTTTCTCAAAAACTTTGGATATTTTTTTTTTCTAAAACATTGTGCAAATTAAACAAAGTTACCTGGTGGTGCAATGCCTTCGGTTTCCTGTTCTTAGAAGCTGAAAAGAGGAATCCAGGAAAAAGTCTACTTTTCAAGGTGTGACGGTGTGGTGAATGTCACCCTCAGGAATTAATGCGGCTGCTTGTGAGGAGCGATCCGTACAGACGAGACACCTAAGACATTGCATCTCTTGTGAAATTTCCCAGTCTCCATGCAAATGTAATCAGGGAGCGCTCCTGATGACGGCGCTGAGTGGGGCGCGAGCTGCCATCTTAGTAATGTTTTGGCTAAGTATCTTCATTCTCCTCTTCTTCAGGCTCCGGGATGAGACCTATTTGCAGATTCAGGTTGAGAGAATAGTTTGAATGATATTTTAACCCATTAGGAGCCAAGTAAAAGATTTTAAGGAGCGCCTCTTCAGCCTCATTTTCCCCCGTGATTGTGGACGTCTCCTTGAAATAACCCCAGGGGCGCCATCGCTTTTATAAATCTCCTTATAAGGAAGGTTATGGCTTTGGTCAGTGTCCATACATTTTGCTCTTGAGGTAGTCCCAGGCAGGGAGCAGTACAGCTCTTCTGATCATGTGCTGCTTTCTAGCCAATCGTATAGCTCATTAGTCATGTGATTGTCTGAGAGGCCCTAATTGGCTGCAAGAATGTACACAAGATCTGATACCAATGTAGGACAATGTATGACAAACCCTTATAAGCTGCAGATGAGGCGTCACACAGCTTTCCCAAGCTCCTGAATGAGATGTGCTTTTAGTTAAAAAGATTCAACCCAAGTATAGCAATATGCCGATATAGGAACATCCTGAGTAATATGATATGGTATGCCTAATGCTCCTCCCGAGGGGAGATGTGCCATTCAGGACTCTGAGCAAGATGGATGACACTTGCATAATGGCGCCATACAGTTATACAGTCAACACTCATTTCTTTAAGTACGGTCCTTCTCACCACAACAATACGAATAAACCGTTACTTTTCCAGGCTTCTGAATGACTCCTTATAGAATTGCAGTGATGGATGTTCCTAGGTAATAGAGATCTGTCCCTTAAAGGGATAATCCTGGTGACAGGTTTTCTTTAAAGGTTTGGAAAAGATGGGTGATGACCTCTGTGCCGGCCATTATGTTGTAGCAGTCATATTGACAGTCAGTCACTCAGCTTTCCCGTTCTCCTGTATGACCATTTTCTGAATTTTGGAAAGATGGATAAATACCATTGACAACCACAGTTTAAGTAGAGTTCCCCTTTAATAGTAGCAGCCTTACAGGAGAGATTTTGGAAGCGTTTGGGATGTTTCGGCCTGGATGCCGCTGATCTCCGGTGCTCCTTTGTTATGTAGATACATTGCTCTAATTATCTCCTGACCGGCAGAGGCCTAATGAATCGCAAGCTCAAAATATCCCGGATAAATGGGAACGATCCCAGATCAGAGAGCCCATAAAAAAAGCAACAATATTCATAAATCCCCCCTCCGGGTGGCGCCGTCCGGCTTCTCGCTGCCCTGGCACAGCGGAAAATTTCCATCAATGGATTTTTGGATCAATCACATGATGCCAGGGATATAATGCAAATGAATATTTGGGGAGTGGGGGGCTGGAAAAGCTGGGTGCCAAACGCTCAGCTCAGTAATAAGGTCATCACTCTTTACCTCTGTAATGGATTTTCATATTGTGTTGTCTGTTCAGAGCTTTGGAAAAGCTGGGTATCTTGTAAATTCTCTGGCAGCAGTTATTGGGTATGGAATAGATAAGGGATCCTTTGATGTGTGATTAGGGAGTCTGTCACTCAGGAGCCTGGGAAAGATGGGTGACGGGGACTTGTATAGCAGCCATGTTGGTGTTGTGTGATTGTCTGACCTTGTCCCTCTCCGGTTGCAGGTGACCCGTGTTCCGGTGGAGAGCTGCGAGCAGTACCAGAGCTGTGACACCTGTCTGGGCTCCCGGGACCCCCACTGCGGATGGTGTGTGCTCCACAACACGTAAGTCTGACTACTCCTGGCCGGGGAGATCCTAAGGGAGCCCTCCGCAGCCTCGCTACCCTGCTGCCTGATGACAGCCCCTCTCCGTCTTGTGCTGGAAATAGCTGCAGTCTATTCCCCCCGGAGCAGCCAGAGGCACGGCCGCACCCCGGGGACTCGGCACAGCCAGGCACCGGAATATAGGCCAGGTGCAGGGAGGACAGCGCAGGCGACTCTGACAAATACTGCAGGGGGAAGGAGCCCCCCGCCATTACTCTCCTGTGACAGCACAACAGTGGGGGCCGCTCTCTGGATTTATACTCTACTGCACGAGCTGCAAGCAGTAAGGAGTCTATCTCTAAAGGGAACCTGTCAGCAGGTGTCTGCAGCCAGTGTTATGTGTTGTCCCTGGAGAGATGTGTAATCAGACCTTTGTGTATGTTGTCAGTAGCAGCAGGACTGTGATATATGATGCTGGATTGGACAGGAGGGTCTATCTATGTATAATGATGCTGTGCTTTGTGCATTGCATCGAGTTGCACCATAGTTCATTCTACTTTGTTGTAGTATCAAATCAGGATCTTGCTACTCCAATGTGTGTCCTCCGTGTACAGCTCAGAGCAGACAGGTTGTATAGCACAGAGCACAGCAATGTGAGGACACTCCACCCATTGCCCTTGAAAAAAAGATACATTCCTGGAATGTAAACCCAAATATCACAGTCCTGCTGCTACTAACAACATACACAAAGGTCTTATTACACATCTCTCCAGGGACACAGAGGTGTAGAGCTCGTCACAATGTGTCATCACTCTTTCTTGTTATGAATTGTATCAATTCTGCCATCATGTTTTCTGACTATTTTTAACATTTTATTGCTTGAACTCCTGTCACATCCAGAGCTGCACTCAAATTTGTTAAAGAGAACAGTAAATGACAGGCCAGGTCATGTGACCCGATTACAGCTCTGGATGTGAATGGAGTATGGCATAATCTTATTTCTATAGGGTTGGTGAATGGTCTGTAGGTGGTTTCATGTATTAAGCGGCTTCTGTTGGGGGTTGTCAGGCAGTGAAGAGTTAAATGTCACCCCCTCCCGGGCTCTGAGTGACGGCTGGACAAGGTTTGGCAGCTCCTGGACGTTTAATTCCCCGATGTATCGAGCTGCCAATCTCGCCAACAAGCTACTCCTCATGTGTCCAGCCTGGCAGGGAGCGGGCGCTGCGGCCGCTGGATGCCCGGGACAGGAGAGCTGTCAGTAACGCTGCCCCCCATCTCAGCTGTCACCTCTCCCGCAGAGCCCCCGCTGCTTGATGGAAGGAAATCGCACCTTAGCCGCTTCACCTACAAGTCCCCGTCCAGAGATCCAATTACATGGAAGTGCAGTCACATTGTGCGAGGAGATGGCGGCGTTATACTATAGTGCAGCACAGGACGCCTCCGCTATACACATGGTATACACCGATACATAGGGAACCCTCTGCTCTGTACATTGCAGTGCAGTCACATTGTGCGAGGAGATGGCGGCGTTATACTATAGTGCAGCACAGGACGCCTCCGCTATACACATGGTATACACCGATACATAGGGAACCCTCTGCTCTGTACATTGCAGTGCAGTCACATTGTGCGAGGAGATGGCGGCGTTATACTATAGTGCAGCATAGGACGCCTCCGCTATACACATGGTATACACCGATACATAGGGAACCCTCTGCTCTGTACATTGCAGTGCAGTCACATTGTGCGAGGAGATGGCGGTGTTATACTATAGTGCAGCATAGGACGCCTCCGCTATACACATGGTATACACCGATACATAGGGAACCCTCTGCTCTGTACATTGCAGTGCAGTCACATTGTGCGAGGAGATGGCGGTGTTATACTATAGTGCAGCATAGGACGCCTCCGCTATACACATGGTATACACCGATACATAGGGAACCCTCTGCTCTGTACATTGCAGCGCAGTCACATAGTGCGAGGAGATGGCGGTGTTATACTATAGTGCAGCATAGGACGCCTCCGCTATACACATGGTATACACCGATACATAGGGAACCCTCTGCTCTGTACATTGCAGCGCAGTCACATAGTGCGAGGAGATGGCGGCGTTATACTATAGTGCAGCATAGGACGCCTCCGCTATACACATGGTATACACCGATACATAGGGAACCCTCTGCTCTGTACATTGCAGTGCAGTCACATTGTGCGAGGAGATGGCAGTGTTATACTATAGTGCAGCACAGGACGCCTCCGCTATACACATGGTATACACCGATACATAGGGAACCCTCTGCTCTGTACATTGCAGTGCAGTCACATAGTGCGAGGAGATGGCGGTGTTATACTATAGTGCAGCATAGGACGCCTCCGCTATACACATGGTATACACCGATACATAGGGAACCCTCTGCTCTGTACATTGCAGTGCAGTCACATTGTGCGAGGAGATGGCGGTGTTATACTATAGTGCAGCATAGGACGCCTCCGCTATACACATGGTATACACCGATACATAGGGAACCCTCTGCTCTGTACATTGCAGTGCAGTCACATTGTGCGAGGAGATGGCGGTGTTATACTATAGTGCAGCATAGGACGCCTCCGCTATACACATGGTATACACCGATACATAGGGAACCCTCTGCTCTGTACATTGCAGTGCAGTCACATTGTGCGAGGAGATGGCGGTGTTATACTATAGTGCAGCATAGGACGCCTCCGCTATACACATGGTATACACCGATACATAGGGAACCCTCTGCTCTGTACATTGCAGCGCAGTCACATTGTGCGAGGAGATGGCGGTGTTATACTATAGTGCAGCATAGGACGCCTCCGCTATACACATGGTATACACCGATACATAGGGAACCCTCTGCTCTGTACATTGCAGTGCAGTCACATTGTGCGAGGAGATGGCGGCGTTATACTATAGTGCAGCATAGGACGCCTCCGCTATACACATGGTATACACCGATACATAGGGAACCCTCTGCTCTGTACATTGCAGTGCAGTCACATTGTGCGAGGAGATGGCGGTGTTATACTATAGTGCAGCATAGGACGCCTCCGCTATACACATGGTATACACCGATACATAGGGAACCCTCTGCTCTGTACATTGCAGCGCAGTCACATTGTGCGAGGAGATGGCGGTGTTATACTATAGTGCAGCATAGGACGCCTCCGCTATACACATGGTATACACCGATACATAGGGAACCCTCTGCTCTGTACATTGCAGTGCAGTCACATTGTGCGAGGAGATGGCGGCGTTATACTATAGTGCAGCACAGGACGCCTCCGCTATACACATGGTATACACCGATACATAGGGAACCCTCTGCTCTGTACATTGCAGTGCAGTCACATTGTGCGAGGAGATGGCGGCGTTATACTATAGTGCAGCATAGGACGCCTCCGCTATACACATGGTATACACCGATACATAGGGAACCCTCTGCTCTGTACATTGCAGTGCAGTCACATTGTGCGAGGAGATGGCGGTGTTATACTATAGTGCAGCATAGGACGCCTCCGCTATACACATGGTATACACCGATACATAGGGAACCCTCTGCTCTGTACATTGCAGTGCAGTCACATTGTGCGAGGAGATGGCGGTGTTATACTATAGTGCAGCATAGGACGCCTCTGCTATACACATGGTATACACCGATACATAGGGAACCCTCTGCTCTGTACATTGCAGTGCAGTCACATTGTGCGAGGAGATGGCGGCGTTATACTATAGTGCAGCATAGGACGCCTCCGCTATACACATGGTATACACCGATACATAGGGAACCCTCTGCTCTGTACATTGCAGTGCAGTCACATTGTGCGAGGAGATGGAGGCGTTATACTATAGTGCAGCATAGGACGCCTCCGCTATACACATGGTATACACCGATACATAGGGAACCCTCTGCTCTGTACATTGCAGTGCAGTCACATTGTGCGAGGAGATGGCAGTGTTATACTATAGTGCAGCATAGGACGCCTCCGCTATACACATGGTATACACCGATACATAGGGAACCCTCTGCTCTGTACATTGCAGCGCAGTCACATTGTGCGAGGAGATGGCGGCGTTATACTATAGTGCAGCACAGGACGCCTCCGCTATACACATGGTATACACCGATACATAGGGAACCCTCTGCTCTGTACATTGCAGTGCAGTCACATAGTGCGAGGAGATGGCGGTGTTATACTATAGTGCAGCATAGGACGCCTCCGCTATACACATGGTATACACCGATACATAGGGAACCCTCTGCTCTGTACATTGCAGTGCAGTCACATTGTGCGAGGAGATGGCGGCGTTATACTATAGTGCAGCACAGGACGCCTCCGCTATACACATGGTATACACCGATACATAGGGAACCCTCTGCTCTGTACATTGCAGCGCAGTCACATTGTGCGAGGAGATGGAGGCGTTATACTATAGTGCAGCACAGGACGCCTCCGCTATACACATGGTATACACCGATACATAGGGAACCCTCTGCTCTGTACATTGCAGTGCAGTCACATTGTGCGAGGAGATGGCGGCGTTATACTATAGTGCAGCATAGGACGCCTCCGCTATACACATGGTATACACCGATACATAGGGAACCCTCTGCTCTGTACATTGCAGTGCAGTCACATTGTGCGAGGAGATGGCGGTGTTATACTATAGTGCAGCATAGGACGCCTCCGCTATACACATGGTATACACCGATACATAGGGAACCCTCTGCTCTGTACATTGCAGTGCAGTCACATTGTGCGAGGAGATGGCGGTGTTATACTATAGTGCAGCATAGGACGCCTCTGCTATACACATGGTATACACCGATACATAGGGAACCCTCTGCTCTGTACATTGCAGTGCAGTCACATTGTGCGAGGAGATGGCGGCGTTATACTATAGTGCAGCATAGGACGCCTCCGCTATACACATGGTATACACCGATACATAGGGAACCCTCTGCTCTGTACATTGCAGTGCAGTCACATTGTGCGAGGAGATGGAGGCGTTATACTATAGTGCAGCATAGGACGCCTCCGCTATACACATGGTATACACCGATACATAGGGAACCCTCTGCTCTGTACATTGCAGTGCAGTCACATTGTGCGAGGAGATGGCAGTGTTATACTATAGTGCAGCATAGGACGCCTCCGCTATACACATGGTATACACCGATACATAGGGAACCCTCTGCTCTGTACATTGCAGCGCAGTCACATTGTGCGAGGAGATGGCGGCGTTATACTATAGTGCAGCACAGGACGCCTCCGCTATACACATGGTATACACCGATACATAGGGAACCCTCTGCTCTGTACATTGCAGTGCAGTCACATAGTGCGAGGAGATGGCGGTGTTATACTATAGTGCAGCATAGGACGCCTCCGCTATACACATGGTATACACCGATACATAGGGAACCCTCTGCTCTGTACATTGCAGTGCAGTCACATTGTGCGAGGAGATGGCGGTGTTATACTATAGTGCAGCATAGGACGCCTCCGCTATACACATGGTATACACCGATACATAGGGAACCCTCTGCTCTGTACATTGCAGTGCAGTCACATTGTGCGAGGAGATGGCGGTGTTATACTATAGTGCAGCATAGGACGCCTCCGCTATACACATGGTATACACCGATACATAGGGAACCCTCTGCTCTGTACATTGCAGCGCAGTCACATTGTGCGAGGAGATGGCGGTGTTATACTATAGTGCAGCATAGGACGCCTCCGCTATACACATGGTATACACCGATACATAGGGAACCCTCTGCTCTGTACATTGCAGTGCAGTCACATTGTGCGAGGAGATGGCGGCGTTATACTATAGTGCAGCACAGGACGCCTCCGCTATACACATGGTATACACCGATACATAGGGAACCCTCTGCTCTGTACATTGCAGCGCAGTCACATTGTGCGAGGAGATGGCGGCGTTATACTATAGTGCAGCACAGGACGCCTCCGCTATACACATGGTATACACCGATACATAGGGAACCCTCTGCTCTGTACATTGCAGTGCAGTCACATAGTGCGAGGAGATGGCGGTGTTATACTATAGTGCAGCATAGGACGCCTCCGCTATACACATGGTATACACCGATACATAGGGAACCCTCTGCTCTGTACATTGCAGCGCAGTCACATTGTGCGAGGAGATGGCGGTGTTATACTATAGTGCAGCATAGGACGCCTCCGCTATACACATGGTATACACCGATACATAGGGAACCCTCTGCTCTGTACATTGCAGCGCAGTCACATTGTGCGAGGAGATGGCGGTGTTATACTATAGTGCAGCATAGGACGCCTCTGCTATACACATGGTATACACCGATACATAGGGAACCCTCTGCTCTGTACATTGCAGCGCAGTCACATTGTGCGAGGAGATGGCGGTGTTATACTATAGTGCAGCATAGGACGCCTCCGCTATACACATGGTATACACCGATACATAGGGAACCCTCTGCTCTGTACATTGCAGCGCAGTCACATTGTGCGAGGAGATGGCGGTGTTATACTATAGTGCAGCATAGGACGCCTCCGCTATACACATGGTATACACCGATACATAGGGAACCCTCTGCTCTGTACATTGCAGTGCAGTCACATTGTGCGAGGAGATGGCGGTGTTATACTATAGTGCAGCATAGGACGCCTCCGCTATACACATGGTATACACCGATACATAGGGAACCCTCTGCTCTGTACATTGCAGTGCAGTCACATTGTGCGAGGAGATGGCGGTGTTATACTATAGTGCAGCATAGGACGCCTCCGCTATACACATGGTATACACCGATACATAGGGAACCCTCTGCTCTGTACATTGCAGTGCAGTCACATTGTGCGAGGAGATGGCGGTGTTATACTATAGTGCAGCATAGGACGCCTCCGCTATACACATGGTATACACCGATACATAGGGAACCCTCTGCTCTGTACATTGCAGTGCAGTCACATTGTGCGAGGAGATGGCGGCGTTATACTATAGTGCAGCACAGGACGCCTCCGCTATACACATGGTATACACCGATACATAGGGAACCCTCTGCTCTGTACATTGCAGCGCAGTCACATTGTGCGAGGAGATGGCGGCGTTATACTATAGTGCAGCACAGGACGCCTCCGCTATACACATGGTATACACCGATACATAGGGAACCCTCTGCTCTGTACATTGCAGTGCAGTCACATAGTGCGAGGAGATGGCGGTGTTATACTATAGTGCAGCATAGGACGCCTCCGCTATACACATGGTATACACCGATACATAGGGAACCCTCTGCTCTGTACATTGCAGCGCAGTCACATTGTGCGAGGAGATGGCGGTGTTATACTATAGTGCAGCATAGGACGCCTCCGCTATACACATGGTATACACCGATACATAGGGAACCCTCTGCTCTGTACATTGCAGCGCAGTCACATTGTGCGAGGAGATGGCGGTGTTATACTATAGTGCAGCATAGGACGCCTCTGCTATACACATGGTATACACCGATACATAGGGAACCCTCTGCTCTGTACATTGCAGTGCAGTCACATTGTGCGAGGAGATGGCGGTGTTATACTATAGTGCAGCATAGGACGCCTCCGCTATACACATGGTATACACCGATACATAGGGAACCCTCTGCTCTGTACATTGCAGTGCAGTCACATTGTGCGAGGAGATGGCAGTGTTATACTATAGTGCAGCATAGGACGCCTCCGCTATACACATGGTATACACCGATACATAGGGAACCCTCTGCTCTGTACATTGCAGTGCAGTCACATTGTGCGAGGAGATGGCGGTGTTATACTATAGTGCAGCATAGGACGCCTCCGCTATACACATGGTATACACCGATACATAGGGAACCCTCTGCTCTGTACATTGCAGTGCAGTCACATTGTGCGAGGAGATGGCGGTGTTATACTATAGTGCAGCATAGGACGCCTCCGCTATACACATGGTATACACCGATACATAGGGAACCCTCTGCTCTGTACATTGCAGTGCAGTCACATTGTGCGAGGAGATGGCGGTGTTATACTATAGTGCAGCATAGGACGCCTCCGCTATACACATGGTATACACCGATACATAGGGAACCCTCTGCTCTGTACATTTCAGCGCAGTCACATTGTGCGAGGAGATGGCGGTGTTATACTATAGTGCAGCATAGGACGCCTCCGCTATACACATGGTATACACCGATACATAGGGAACCCTCTGCTCTGTACATTGCAGTGCAGTCACATTGTGCGAGGAGATGGCGGCGTTATACTATAGTGCAGCACAGGACGCCTCCGCTATACACATGGTATACACCGATACATAGGGAACCCTCTGCTCTGTACATTGCAGCGCAGTCACATTGTGCGAGGAGATGGCGGCGTTATACTATAGTGCAGCACAGGACGCCTCCGCTATACACATGGTATACACCGATACATAGGGAACCCTCTGCTCTGTACAATGCAGTGCAGTCACATAGTGCGAGGAGATGGCGGTGTTATACTATAGTGCAGCATAGGACGCCTCCGCTATACACATGGTATACACCGATACATAGGGAACCCTCTGCTCTGTACATTGCAGTGCAGTCACATTGTGCGAGGAGATGGCGGTGTTATACTATAGTGCAGCATAGGACGCCTCCGCTATACACATGGTATACACCGATACATAGGGAACCCTCTGCTCTGTACATTGCAGTGCAGTCACATTGTGCGAGGAGATGGCGGTGTTATACTATAGTGCAGCATAGGACGCCTCCGCTATACACATGGTATACACCGATACATAGGGAACCCTCTGCTCTGTACATTGCAGTGCAGTCACATTGTGCGAGGAGATGGCGGTGTTATACTATAGTGCAGCATAGGACGCCTCCGCTATACACATGGTATACACCGATACATAGGGAACCCTCTGCTCTGTACATTGCAGCGCAGTCACATTGTGCGAGGAGGTGGAGGCGTTATACTATAGTGCAGCATAGGACGCCTCCGCTATACACATGGTATACACCGATACATAGGGAACCCTCTGCTCTGTACATTGCAGTGCAGTCACATTGTGCGAGGAGATGGCGGTGTTATACTATAGTGCAGCATAGGACGCCTCCGCTATACACATGGTATACACCGATACATAGGGAACCCTCTGCTCTGTACATTGCAGTGCAGTCACATTGTGCGAGGAGGTGGAGGCGTTATACTATAGTGCAGCATAGGACGCCTCCGCTATACACATGGTATACACCGATACATAGGGAACCCTCTGCTCTGTACATTGCAGTGCAGTCACATTGTGCGAGGAGATGGCAGTGTTATACTATAGTGCAGCATAGGACGCCTCCGCTATACACATGGTATACACCGATACATAGGGAACCCTCTGCTCTGTACATTGCAGCGCAGTCACATTGTGCGAGGAGATGGCGGCGTTATACTATAGTGCAGCACAGGACGCCTCCGCTATACACATGGTATACACCGATACATAGGGAACCCTCTGCTCTGTACATTGCAGTGCAGTCACATTGTGCGAGGAGATGGCGGCGTTATACTATAGTGCAGCATAGGACGCCTCCGCTATACACATGGTATACACCGATACATAGGGAACCCTCTGCTCTGTACATTGCAGATGTTCCCGGAAAGACAAGTGCGAGCGAGCGGACGAGCTGCACCGATTCACCACCGACCAGCGACAGTGTGTCCAACTAACCGTACACCCCAAGAACATATCCGTCACCATGTCCGAAGTACCGGTAAGTCCTGGAAGTTTACATCTCATATCTATCTATCTATCTATCTATCTATCTATCTATCTATCTATCTATCTCCTATCTATCTCCTATCTCTCTATCTCATATCTCTCTATCTCCTATCTCTCTATCTCCTATCTCTCTATCTCCTATCTCTCTATCTCCTATCTCTCTATCTCCTATCTCTCTATCTCCTATCTCTCTATCTCCTATCTCTCTATCTCCTATCTCTCTATCTCCTATCTGTCTCTTTCTATGGATGTATTCTCCCTCCCTCAGTAATGATATTGGGTTGTTATTGCAGATGGTCCTCCAGGCCTGGAACGTCCCTGACCTCTCCGCTGGGGTGAACTGCTCCTTCGAGGATTTCACAGAGATGGAAGGACACATAGAAGGAGAGAAGATTTACTGCACGTCTCCCAGTGCCAAGGACATCATCCCCATCACCCGGGGCCAGGGTGAGCGTCCGCGACCTCCATCAGATGAAGTGAAGGCGCTCTCCCACCCCACTATATACATGGGGGGAGCCAAGCTGCTGCGTATAGAGGACCATGACCCTGCACATATAGAAAGCTGCGGAGTATATCTGGAACAAATCTTCCTCACGCCTTCTGCGTGCCCTAATGTAATGCATTGCAGGAGACGTGATGCTTTGCAGCAAAAGTAATGCTACTCACAGCAGAGTTTTGACTATTAAGAATTTTCTGTGCAGCTTTGGTGGTGACTAGAGAAGACCCATGCAGGTTGTAAATACTCCGCTTTGTGTCGGTCACCCGCCAGCTTTGTTCATGGGCAGTGCCCCTTACCATGAGTGGGTGGTTGCCGAAAATTCAGCTGCGGCATAAGATGGGTCATAAGCCCCAGCATGAGCAGCCCAGGGGCGCCCCAGTCTCCGGGCCGGGGGACAGGAGGGGGGATGTTTTCACAGCCGTCATAAATAGCACAAACAAAAAGCCCCTAGTCTGCCCGGTAACGCCTCCTCAGATCTTGTGGCTTTCCCTTAATTCTGTCTTACTGAGCTGGAGAACAGAAGACTCCTCTGTTTCCCAATATGTATTTACCGCACCCCCCCCCCCCCAAAAAAAAGTGTAATAATCCAATCCTTCTACTTAGTCTCCTGTTTAACAAGTAGCAGCAGTGACACAATGTAACAAATACACAGATGCCTCCTTACTGCTACATATGTATCATCAGCAACTACAACTCCCAGCATGCCAGCACAGTCTAAGGACTTTCTGGGAGTTGTAGTTTTACAGGTCACTGCCAAATAACCCAGGAATTCACATTATCATCTCTATAAAGGGGTTTCTTACCACGAAAGCAAATCTGTCAGCAGGTGTGAGTATTGTCCCTGGAGAGATGTGTAATTATACCTTTGTGTATGTTGTTAGTAGCAGCAGAACGGTGAAATAGGCATTTATATTCCAGGATTGTAGCTTCTCCAACTGCACTGGGGGCGTGTCCTCACACTGCTGTGCTCTGTGCACTTTGACATTGACTTACATCACATCCCCTCCGCCCTCCCTGTTCTGAATGGCTGCTTTAGTGTCCAAACAGTGTCTGCTACTAGCTCAGAGCAGAGGGTGGGCATTAGTTGTTTGGCTCAATGCAAAGCTGTGTGAGGAGCAGTGTATTTGAAAAACTTCCAAACCTTTTTACAGTCCTGCTGCTATAAAAAACACATACAGAAACATGCACTGTATGACAGCCAATAGGCATTGCTACTTGCCCTGCTTGTCAGGAGAGGAGCAGAGTTTCTGCAGCACATGACATATATCTGTGAAGCTCCTCCTGCAGAGAAAGTAAAAAGGGACAATAGTGTTATCTGCAAAAGGGGGAAGGAGACTGATTGTAAGCCGAATCCAACTCTAGTAACTACCAGAAAGAATAGGAGGCTAATTCTATGCAGAGTGCAGAGGGAGGAGACTATGCAAAGCCCATCCAAAAGGAGCTTACAGGAGGGAGACTGATTCTATGCAGAGCCCACCCCAGGAGCTTACAGGAGGGAGGGGACTATACAGAGCCCACCCCCAGGAGCTTACAGGAGGGAGGGGACTATGCAGAGCCAACCCCCAAGGAGCTTACAGGAGGGAGGGGACTATGCAGAGCCCACCCCCAAGGAGCTTACAAGAGAGAGGAGACAGATTCTCTCCAGCCGGGCACCTCGGACATCAAGTGCAAGTAAAATAATTTTTATTTCCTGTTACTTGCAGGTGACAAGAGAGTTGTTAAGCTCTACCTAAAGTCCAAAGAAACCGGAAAGAAGTTTGCAAGTGTCGACTTTGTTTTCTACAATTGCAGCGTGCACCAATCGTAAGTGATACCCTAATATTACATAGAATTTCTCATCGAATTAACACCGGTCATCATTGCCGTGTAAATGAAGCCTATGTGTCACCATGGTTACAGACTGCAAACAAACCCGGTGTAGTCTGAAGGCAGATCATGCTGCTCAGCACTAATGCACTAATCTATAGCCACAGGAACAAGCAACAGTGGTAATTGTAGCCTTGGTGGCACAAAGCTTTGCATAGGAGCTGTGTACACTTAACGGTAGTATATTTGTGATCTTGTCTGCGCCTACAAAGTGGATTTTCCCTTTTGTGTTTAGTTTTTAGGGATTCTCTTTTTTTCAGAGTTTATAGAACCTACACACTAGATGGGCAGGGCATGCTGGGAGTTGTAGTTCACCCGCAGCCAGCTATTCCTGCAGTGTGACCTCCTTCTCCTATTGCTCCATATAAGCTTGTGGTGTGTGTGAGATGCCTCCTGTGTCCCTAATCTCTGCGCTGGGGGTTGTGGGCACCCCTCCCCCTCCTCCTCATGCCTGCGAGGCCGGAGTCACCCTGTCCATTTATGGTGTAATGAATCGTGCCAGGCTAATGTTTAGAGTATAGAGACGGAGGAGGCTCCGGGGGCCGCAGGTCCTTTATAAACACGGATGTTCTATGTCCTTTTTGCCTCCATTATTTGGGATTCACTAATGGAGACCTTCCTGTGCTCAGCTCCTCGAGATGTCATATATATATTATATCATTTAGTGGCCCAGATCATGTCCCCTCTGTATGGACTGTGTCTCATACCAGCCATAGAGCGGCTATCCCTGCAGCATAACACGTGGCCTGTGAGACTGCGGATACCACAGATCAGAGCAGATCTAGTTGTGGTTCTAGGGTTCCGCTATAACCAGCCAGATTCCCAAGTTATAGGGTTTATTCCCAACCTGCTACTACTCCTAGTACAAAGTTCTAGGGTTTATCCTTATCCAGCTTGGACTCCTGAGCTCCAGTGTCACATCATGAACATTTAGTTTGCTTAGTTTCTTGGGTGTCACCTTAACCAGCTTGGACTCCTGTGTTCTATGGTTCCACCTCCATAACCAACCAGGACGCCTGTGTTGTAGGGTTCCTCCATAACCAACCAGGACACCTGTGTTGTAGGGTTCCTCCATAACCAACCAGGACGCCTGTGTTGTAGGGTTCCTCCATAACCAACCAGGACGCCTGTGTCCTAGCTCTATAACCAAGCCAGGACTTCTTTGTTCTAGGGTTCCATCATAACCATCGAAGACTCCTTTGTTCTAGAGGTCCACCATAACCAGCTAGGAATCCTGGGTTCTGTGGTTCCACCCTAAGCAGCTAGAAGAAAGTTCTGGGGTTCTTCCCTCTCCCACTCCTAGGTTCTAGTGTCACACCATAAGCAGCTTGGACATCTGGGTTCTAAGGTTCCTCCGTAGCCAGACAGGACTCCTTTATTCTAGGGTTCCTCTATAACCAGACAGGACTCCTTTGTTCTAGGGTTCCTCTATAACCAGACAGGACTACTTTGTTCTAGGGTTCCTCTATAACCAGACAGGACTCCTTTGTTCTAGGGTTCGCCATATCTAACCAGGACTTTTTTTGTCTCACCACAACCAGCTAGGACTCCTAGTAGAAAGATTCAGGGTTCTTCCCTCTACAGCTAGGACTCCTAGGTTCTGGTGTCACACCAGAACCAGCTTGGACTTCTGGATTCTAGGGTTCTTCCGTAACCATCCAGGACTCCTATTCTAGGGTTCTTTGCTATTTGTGTACCAGGATAACCAGACAGGACCTCTAGTAGGAAGTTCTAGCGTTCTTCCTTATCCAGCAGAGACTCCAGGGCTCTTGTGTCACACCAGAACCATGTAGAACTCCTAGGTTCTAGGTTTCCACCAGCACCATGCATGACTGCTGCCTCGTTGTGGTGCTGCGTACTCCTATGGTGTCACCATCCCTCCAGTAGATGAGTGCAGTCATCAAAACCTCCCTCACTCACCTTCCAAACTCACCAGAGAGTGACGGCGCTGCGCAGTCTTTAAATTAATATCCGCCGCCGAAATCAAACTGCATAAATTTGCATAAAGAGCGCGCCAATTAACATGTTTGTAGGTAAAGCTAAAGGCTCCTCGATGCCGCAGACGCCGAGATGAATCTCTTCTCGTTCGCGGGCGGCTTAATTAAATATTTCCTCAATGTTGTCGTGTTTGTGTAGATTTTTTACAATTTTTTTTGTAACTTTTTTTCCTCCTTACGTTGCATGGATTTATATTTAATGGCGGGGATACTCGCTGCAGGGTCTGGAAACACTACTCCGCAGAGACGGACTACCTAGACATATTAAAGTGTAACTCCAAGAGGGAATTGCATAAGATCTGGTGCATTTTAAGTGCAGATCTTTGTGTACGGCAGTAATACATATTCCCTCTATAAATATTCTCCGGCTGTTTACAAAAACTGCGGCTGCTCTGGAGGATTCAGAAAAATGTTGACAATTTTTTATCATTTTTCTTTAGATGAAGGCATTTCCTTCTGATTAGAGAAGCTCTGGAGCTTTAAATCTCTGCTCCTTTGTGATTACTGGGAAGCCTAGATCACACTACAGCAGAATAGTGAGTGCAGCTCTGAGGTATAATACAGGATGTAACTCAGGATCAGTACAGGATAAGTAATGTCATGTATGTACACAGTGACTGCACCAGCAGCAGAATAGTGAGTGCAGCTCTGGGGTATAATACTGGATGTAACTCAGGATCAGTACAGGATAAGTAATGTCATGTATGTACACAGTGACTGCACCAGCAGCAGAATAGTAAGTGCAGCTATGGGGTATAACACAGGATGTAACTCAGGATCAGTACAGGATAAGTAATGTCATGTATGTACACAGTGACTGCACCAGCAGCAGAATAGTGAGTACAGCTCTGGAGTATAATACAGGATGTAACTCAGGATCAGTACAGGATAAGTAATGTCATGTATGTACACAGTGACTGCACCAGCAGCAGAATAGTGAGTGCAGCTCTGGAGTATAATACAGGATGTAACTCAGGATCAGTACAGGATAAGTAATGTCATGTATGTACACAGTGACTGCACCAGCAGCAGAATAGTAAGTGCAGCTATGGGGTATAACACAGGATGTAACTCAGGATCAGTACAGGATAAGTAATGTCATGTATGTACACAGTGACTGCACCAGCAGCAGAATAGTGAGTACAGCTCTGGAGTATAATACAGGATGTAACTCAGGATCAGTACAGGATAAGTAATGTCATGTATGTACACAGTGACTGCACCAGCAGCAGAATAGTGAGTGCAGCTCTGGGGTATAACACAGGATGTAACTCAGGATCAGTACAGGATAAGTAATGTCATGTATGTACACAGTGACTGCACCAGCAGCAGAATAGTGAGTACAGCTCTGGAGTATAATACAGGATGTAACTCAGGATCAGTACAGGATAAGTAATGTCATGTATGTACACAGTGACTGCACCAGCAGCAGAATAGTGAGTGCAGCTCTGGGGTATAATACTGGATGTAACTCAGGATCAGTACAGGATAAGTAATGTCATGTATGTACACAGTGACTGCACCAGCAGCAGAATAGTAAGTGCAGCTATGGGGTATAACACAGGATGTAACTCAGGATCAGTACAGGATAAGTAATGTCATGTATGTACACAGTGACTGCACCAGCAGCAGAATAGTGAGTGCAGCTCTGGGGTATAACACAGGATGTAACTCAGGATCAGTACAGGATAAGGAATGTCATGTATGTACACAGTGACTGCACCAGCAGCAGAATAGTGAGTGCAGCTCTGGGGTATAATACTGGATGTAACTCAGGATCAGTACAGGATAAGTAATGCCATGTATGTACACAGTGACTGCACCAGCAGCAGAATAGTGAGTGCAGCTCTGAGGTATAATACAGGATGTAACGCAGGATCAGTACAGGATAAGTAATGTCATGTATGTACACAGTGACTGCACCAGCAGCAGAATAGTGAGTGCAGCTCTGGGGTATAATACAGGATGTAACTCAGGATCAGTACAGGATAAGTAATGTCATGTATGTACACAGTGACTGCACCAGCAGCAGAATAGTGAGTGCAGCTCTGGGGTATAATACAGGATGTAACTCAGGATCAGTACAGGATAAGTAATGTCATGTATGTACACAGTGACTGCACCAGCAGAATAGTGAGTGCAGCTCTGGGGTATAATACAGGATGTAACTCAGGATCAGTACAGGATAAGTAATGTCATGTATGTACACAGTGACTGCACCAGCAGCAGAATAGTGAGTGCAGCTCTGGAGTATAATACAGGATGTAACTCAGGATCAGTACAGGATAAGTAATGTCATGTATGTACACAGTGACTGCTCCAGCAGCAGAATAGTGAGTGCAGCTCTGGAGTATAATACAGGATGTAACTCAGGATGAGTACAGGATAAGTAATGTCATGTATGTACACAGTGACTGCACCAGCAGCAGAATAGTGAGTGCAGCTCTGGGGTATAATACAGGATGTAACTCAGGATCAGTACAGGATAAGTAATGTCATGTATGTACACAGTGACTGCACCAGCAGCAGAATAGTGAGTGCAGCTTTGGAGTATAATACAGGATGTAACTCAGGATCAGTACAGGAGAAGTAATGTCATGTATGTACACAGTGACTGCACTAGCAGCAGAATAGTGAGTGCAGCTCTGGGGTATAATACAGGATGTAACTCAGGATCAGTTCAGGATAAGTAATGTCATGTATATACACAGTGACTGCACCAGCAGCAGAATAGTGAGTGCAGCTCTGGGGTATAACACAGGATGAGTAATGTCATGTGTGTACAGTGAGTAATTATGTAGATGTATTCTGTGTGTGAGATGTTGCTCATAGTTCTGCTATGGGCTGACCCATCACTGCACAAGGACTGTTTGTTCCATATGGACCCGGCTCCCATGATAATGTGACGTTGTGCGTGTCTGACTATGTAAATTGCCTCGGTGATGTCATTATTCTACATCAACCAAGTTCATGGAGGGAACATAGAGAATCACTTGTCCAAAAAGAAGATGACTCCCTTTATGCCAGCTTAGTGGGGTCAAAGTTCAGGGGTCAAGGTTGCCGCAGAAAGTCAGGCAGTGGCTGATAATTAGCATAGGTCCAGGGCGCGCTGCGGTTTTTGTAAAACTTTTGCTCCCAGATGTTATCGGTCCTGGGAGGGAGGACTGACCCTCACATGCTGCGGAGATGAATGCTGCGTGTTCTGGCCTCATGGGGTGTGAAATCTGCAGATCTGATCTGCTGAGAGGCCGCTCGTCTTATTGAATGGTTCTGCTGATTTTCTCGGTTCTAATCTCTTTTGGCCTCAGAGTAAAAGATCAATACAGAATTTTATTTCAGCGTTTAATAGAGTCAAATCGAGGGAAGCCTATTAGAGATATGATGATGTGGGCACGGACCGCCACGCGCTGCACAGTGTGAGGCCTAAAATAAGGAGCGTTCGACCCGCAGGCTCCGTTATATGTGCAGAGATACACAGTGATGTCACAGTACAGAGATAATACACACAGTGATGTCACAGTACAGGGATAATACACACAGCGATGTCACAGTACAGGGATAATACACACAGTGATGTCACAGTACAGAGATAATACACACAGTGATGTCACAGTACAGAGATAATACACACAGTGATGTCACAGTACAGAGATAATACACACAGTGATGTCACAGTACAGGGATAATACACACAGTGATGTCACAGTACAGAGATAATACACACAGTGATGTCACAGTACAGAGATAATACACACAGTGATGTCACAGTACAGGGATAATACACACAGTGATGTCACAGTACAGAGATAATACACACAGTGATGTCACAGTACAGAGATAATACACACAGTGATGTCACAGTACAGAGATAATACACACAGTGATGTCACAGTACAGGGATAATACACACAGCGATGTCACAGTACAGGGATAATACACACAGCGATGTCACAGTACAGGGATAATACACACAGTGATGTCACAGTACAGGGATAATACACACAGTGATGTCACAGTACAGGGATAATACACACAGTGATGTCACATTACAGGGATAATACACACAGTGATGTCACAGTACAGGGATAATACACACAGTGATGTCACAGTACAGGGATAATACACACAGTGATGTCACAGTACAGAGATAATACACACAGTGATGTCACAGTACAGAGATAATACACACAGTGATGTCACAGTACAGGGATGATACACACAGCGATGTCACAGTACAGAGATAATACACACAGTGATGTCACAGTACAGGGAGAATACACACAGTGATGTCACAGTACAGGGAGAATACACACAGTGATGTCACAGTACAGGGATAATACACAGCAATGTCACAGTACAGGAGAATACACACAGCGATGTGACAGTACAGGAATAATACACACAGCGATGTCACAGTACAGAGATAATACACACAGTGATGTCACAGTACAGGGATAATACACACAGTGATGTCACAGTACAGGGATAATACACACAGTGATGTCACAGTACAGGGATAATACACACAGCGATGTCACAGTACAGGGGATAATACACACAGCGATGTCACAGTACAGGGATAATACACACAGTGATGTCACAGTACAGGCATAGTACACACAGTGATGTCACAGTACAGGGATAATACACACAGTGATGTCACAGTACAGGCATAGTACACACAGTGATGTCACAGTACAGGGATAATACACACAGTGATGTCACAGTACAGGGATAATACACACAGTGATGTCACAGTACAGGGATAATACACACAGCGATGTCACAGTACAGGGATAATACACACAGTGATGTCACAGTACAGGGAGAATACACACAGTGATGTCACAGTACGGGGATTATAGCGGGCTCTGTTATCGCTGAATGATATATTTCTGGATCTCTCTGCAGTAGGAAAAGTGAAGCGTGAAGGGAAAATTACATTCCCTCCTGATCCGATGCCTTCAGTATTTTAGCTCCACCCACTGACATTTAACTGACCAATAGGGTGTTGGTTCCTTGCTGGTGTCCCTGGACCTGTTTCGGGTCTTGTATACGGGTGAGATCCTCCATTACCTGGTAGATGGATGAGGATGATGTGGGGTTACCGGGGTAATTGCTTATTATTGTCAGCAGTCACGCATGTTAATTGACGCCAAGAATCTGCATTATTAAAGATCATTATTAACACACTGCACTTAACCCATCATTACCCAGAACCCTGCAAGTGTGCGGAGCAATGGGACGCTCCCCGTCGGCAACAATGCTGGGAGTTGTGGTTACACAATGGCAACACTGACTTGTATCTCTTATTAATGAGACAATAAAGATGTCGGGGTGCGGGCCTGGCGGTGCGTTGTCGGGGTGCGGGCCTGGCGGTGCGTTGTCGGGGTGCGGGCCTGGCGGTGCGTTGTCGGGGTGCGGGCCTGGCGGTGCGTTGTCGGGGTGCGGGCCTGGCGGTGCGTTGTCGGGGTGCGGGCCTGGCGGTGCATTGTCGGGGTGCGGGCCTGGCGGTGCGTTGTCGGGGTGCGGGCCTGGCGGTGCGTTGTCGGGGTGCGGGCCTGGCGGGGCGTTGTCGGGGTGCGGGCCTGGCGGGGCGTTGTCGGGGTGCGGGCCTGGCGGTGCGTTGTCGGGGTGCGGGCCTGGCGGTGCGTTGTCGGGGTGCGGGCCTGGCGGTGCGTTGTCGGGGTGCGGGCCTGGCGGTGCGTCCTTGGTGTCTTGCCTTGCGTTTTTGCAGGTTATTTCCATATCTCCCGTGCCATCAGTGTGCGGGGCAGTAAATCTCTTGTATGCGGAGGGGATGTGAGTATACGGCCGGTGTCCTCCCCTCTCATGTTTCGGCTTCGCTGAGCATCCATGGATTCCGGCATGTGGTGGTAACATCCGCGGCTCTGGATGCGTCTCCTTATTAACTCTCCATTTACTTTCCCTAATAGCTACAACGTATTCGTTAAACGAACGCATTTACCAAATGTCAAGGCCGTTCATTTAAGGAGTCTCCAGTGTAAATAAAATTATATCCGCTTCTATTAAAATGACTGATGACATCTACATATTCAAATACCGCAACAGACGCCGCGCTGCCGGAGTTGGCGAGCACAGCAGCGGTTAATGAGCGCTGGACCCCTGCGACATGGCGCTGACTGTGACTGTGGCGGTGCTGGGACACCATCATACATCATATCACTGCTATGCATTCATCTTCTTGGGTTCAAAACCAACTAAACTAGTTGAATCTGAACCTGGGAAAGCTGGGTGATAACCAACATGGAGCGGAAAGATTCTCTAAGTGTTGGCATTCAGCTTCTACAAACTTTTGAATGGAAGCTTTTTGGAATTACCGGCACAATGGGAACAACCTGGATTGTTTAGAAATCATGGAATATCATGGAAAGTTGGTGTAGCTATTGGGGGTGGTAGTGTCCTCAGGGGCCCTGATGTCCGGGGGCCCAATGCCTTCCCTGCCACATACAATGGCACCAATATACTGATGGATAGTTGTATAATCCAATGTGGCCGCCATATGTGTGTATATATAATGATGTCGTGGTGTACAGTGCACTGCTGCAGGATATTGTAGTATGACAACTCCCATCATTGTACTGACTGCTTATCTTTGTATCCCAGCTGCCTCTCCTGTGTGAATGGATCCTATCCGTGCCACTGGTGCAAGTTCCGACACGTGTGCACCCACAACGCGGCCGACTGCTCCTTCCTGGAGGGACGAGTCAACATGTCCGAGGTAAGAGCGCAAATACAGCGCAAAACCTGGTGATAATCCATGAGATCTATCTGTTTCCCATCTCTCTATGTCTTATCTTTATCTATTGTCCATCTCATAACTATCTAGTGTTTATCCCCTATACATCATCTATACATCGCTTGTTTATCTAAGACACTTTCCTAAGTTGTTCGCTTGTATTGGGGTTAAGCTTCAGATGTGTCTTCTACAGGGGGAGGCCTGAAGCTTTGGGCCCCTGTAACCTTCCCAGTGTCCCCCCGGCCCCCCTCCTTATTCTGCGACTCCTCTTCCCATCTGCAGAATATATAGGTCAGTCGTGTCCCGGGGTTGTTGGTTACATATATGGTGACTGACAGCTACGAGGAGAGGACGGTCACAGGGGACACAGCTGTCCTCGCTAGCAGCATGTTTTTAACCATTACTCTTCAGAGAGAGCGGAGATAACCCATGCATGTATCTCCCTCATTGTATAGTGACACTAATACCCATATATGATTCATTGCCGTCCTACAAACCTCTCTGTCACTGGGGGGCAAAATATACAGCCGGCGGTCACTGTGCACTTTTTTGCCTTCTAAACTTAAGTGACCTTTATAAATGTCACAGCTGCCATTGTCGCCCGTCTCGCCTCTCATGTGGCCGTTACCGGACCACCCGGCCGCTCCGCAGCCACCTTCTCAGTCCCTCCTCTTCACATATTTATCATTGTGTAAAATCAAAAATGAAACATTAAAAATATTTGTTACAAAAAAATAAAATTCTGAAATGATTGTAACCTAATGGTCATCAGGTATATGAGAGAGGGACCCGAGGAATGTAGGACTGCCCCGACCTCTTCATTCACACTGGGACATGGGTATATCGTGATCAGACCCCAGTCCATATCTGAATAATAAAAAGGCACCAGCCGTTGCGGATTATATTATAGGCGACTTGAGCACCTTCTAGGGGGCCCTTGGCCTCCCAAAACACCCACCAAATTTTATACTGACAAGGACCTTCACCCATGACATCCTTGTACATCTGTTTCTGCTTTCAATACACTTGTACACAAGAGCCATTTCAGGACCTTTGTGGTTTCAGGACCTTTGGAGGAACTTCAGACTGAAAGCAGCTGAAGGGTCACATCCTCCGCTCCCCAAAACGCTGATTCTAATGTTGTTTGTAGGAAGTGATTCCAGACTTGTCGGGGCCATAATATTCATACAGCCCAGGGCCCATGGAGGTCTTATCAGACTTTGGTCACCAGTATAAGTTATTATCAGACCCCAGTTCATACCCAAAACTATTAGATCAGAGCTCTAAGCGGACGGAAGTAGATCACTTCACAGATTATTTATGATGCAGTTATCAGCCTGGGACCCCAGTATTTCCAATGATCCCACCATAGTTCATACACCTGACCGACAAGAAGCATCTGTCTCCAGTGATCAGACCCCTAACACAGAAGTCGTAGGTTACTACTTCTATTATCCAAATCTGCGGCACCAATGTGTCATATGATCAGACCCCCTACTGGCACATAGTAGCTAACTTCTCCTGCCAAGGGTTAATTTCCGTCACAGTGGGACACCGGTATATACCAGACCCTTAAAGGGAGTAGCAGGTAACTTCTCGGCCATGGTACATATCAGGACATTGCTGTAATGAGGGGACTCGGTTTGTCACCAGCATCGTTAACGCTTGCCGTGCCAGATCCAGCATTGCCAGGGTTAAGGCCATCTCTCTGGACTCCGTGTTATCTAGGCAGCGCATGCGAGGCGTCTCCTGAATTGCTGCGAGAAGCTGCTGCAATTCAGCGATGATTAATGATGTGTCCGGAGCCAATCCGGGAAATATTTCCAGCTTGTATTCTCTGCCGTTATCCCTCTCGTCTCGGTGACAGCCTCTTCCAGCGGCCGCAGATGACCAAGCGGTGGATGAGATGAGGCCTGGCAGGAGGGAGGCGCCGGGTCACGCTCATCTCTATGGACCTGCAGGTCCTGCCCCATCTCTGCAGGTGACACACCAGAGATTTTCCATCTGAAATCCTGCAGTTGTGACCTGAGAGCTGTGACCTGAGAGCTGTGACCTGAGAGCTGTGACCTGAGAGCTGTGACCTGAGAGCTGTGACCTGAGAGCTGTGACCTGAGAGCTGTGACCTGAGAGCTGTGACCTGAGAGCTGTGACCTGAGAGCTGTGACCTGAGAGCTGTGACCTGAGAGCTGTGACCTGAGAGCTGTGACCTGAGAGCTGTGACCTGAGAGCTGTGACCTGAGAGCTGTGACCCCT
Source organism: Engystomops pustulosus (assembly GCF_040894005.1). NCBI lineage: Eukaryota > Metazoa > Chordata > Amphibia > Anura > Leptodactylidae > Engystomops > Engystomops pustulosus. The sequence continues at coordinate 8,385,623 of NC_092420.1, read as the reverse complement.
CACTGACTCCAGGAGTGGGAATGACTATTCTAGACCCTGATCTTATTGGCTTTGTGGTCTTCAGCTTCAGACCCTGAAGTCACAGATGAACTATATCTCCCAGCATGTACTGACAACTGCTAGGAGTTATAGTTACCTAGCAGTCTGGGATTCAACAAGAACTTGGAGCAAGGTGATGAGTCTGTAGTCTCAATTTAGAGTCTGCTCTGAGGTCTGGAATTAATTTACATGTTGGTTTGGGATCTCATTATAATATTTTGATGGAGTCTGTTAACATTATAGGGGTCTGATAGTAAAGTAGGGATCTAGTCTGGGGTCTAGTAGTAATAGGTTTGGGGTATAGTAGTAATACAGAGGTCTGGGGTCTAGTAGTAATAGGTTTGGGGTATGGTAGTAATACAGAGGTCTGGGGTCTAGTAGTAATAGGTTTGGGGTATAGTAGTAATACAGAGGTCTGGGGTATAGTTTTTGCAGCCAGATCTTGTGCAGTGAGCTCTGCAGATTTTTGTGGCAGATAACTTTTAAAAAAAGCATTAGCAAAGCGAGTGTATGAGCTTGGCGGCGAGTGTGCATTGATCCAAAGTGTGTGCAGTGTCTTAAGTGTGACTTAGGTTTAAGGGACTTAAGTTTGAGGGGCTTTAGCAGGTAACTGCTGTGTTTTGTGTTACTTTGACTGTAAATTCTTCTTTCTGTGCATATTTCTATTGTAATCCCCATTAGAATAATGGACTCCATAAGTGGCATTGCTACACGGTGTACATCCTGTGCCATGTATGCTTTCCTTGAACAGCCGTTCGAGGGGGAATACTGCTGTGTGGGGTGTGTGAGGGGGTATATACTGCTGTGTGGGGTGTGTGAAAATTGCTCATCTGGAAGCCCAGACTCTGGATCTAAATGAACAAGTTTCAAGGCTGCGGGCAATTGATAATATGGAACGAAGTTTGCTGCTCCTGGAGCACAAACTCTCTGGGGAAGATGGTTGTGGGGAGGGAAGTATGGAGGTGCAGAGTGAGGGGGCAGATGGTTGTGGGGAGAGAAGTATGGAGGTGCAGAGTGAGGGGGCAGCTAGTTGGGTAACATGTAGAAGGCGGGGTAGAGGGAAGAGTTGTAGAGAGTCTAGTCCTGATCTGGTGCACCCCAATAAGTTTGCCAGGCTGGCGGATGAGGGGGATATCAGCTCTGGGGTAGCAATGCTGCAGAAAGATGTGGCCGCTAGTAACCAGGGGAATGTGTGCTCCAGTAAGAAGGGTAATGGGAGCAGAGGCAAGGTCAGACAGGTGCTGGTAGTGGGAGATTCGATTATTAGGGGAACACACAGGGCAATCTGTCACAAAGACCGTGCATACCGAGCAGTGTGTTGTTTGCCGGGTGCTCGGGTTCGGCATGTTGCGGATCGGGTTGATGGATTACTGGGAGGGGCTGGTGAGGAACCAGCGGTCATGGTCCACATTGGCACTAATGACAAAGTAACAGGTAGGTGGAAGGTCCTTAAAAATGATTTCAGAGATTTAGGCCATAAGCTCAGGGCAAGGACCTCAAAGGTAATTTTCTCCGAGATACTGCCTGTACCACGTGCCACACCAGAAAGGCAGCGGGAGATCAAGGAGGTAAATAAGTGGCTCAAAAGTTGGTGTAGGAAGGAGGGGTTTGGGTTCATGGAGAACTGGGATGACTTTTCTGTGGGCTACAGGCTCTACAGTAGGGATGGGCTGCACCTCAATGGGGAGGGGGCAGCTGTTTTAGGGGAAAAAATGGCTAGAAGGTTGGAGGAGTGTTTAAACTAGAGACCTGGGGGGAGGGCAACTGCACTTGTGCAGGGCAACTAGACGGTGTACATAGAGAGCTGGGAAGAGCCATAGTCCATGGGGGAGGAAGGGGGGCTGGAATGAGATTGGGAAATAAGGACAAAAGTTATATGGACAGGGAAAACCATATAAAGTGTATGTACACAAATGCCAGAAGCCTCACAAACACAATGGAGGAACTGGAACTCTTGATGTTGGAACGGAAATATGATATAGTGGGTATCAGCGAGACATGGCTGGACAGTAGCTATGACTGGGCTGTTACTATAGATGGTTATAGTCTTTTTAGAAAGGATCGTATAAATAAAAAAGGGGGAGGGGTTTGTTTATATGTGAATTCTCGCCTCAAGCCCGTCCTGCGAGATGACATCAGTAACGCAAATGTGGAGTCCCTATGGGTGGAGATAAGGGGAGGGAAAAAGAATAATAAAATATTACTAGGGGTTTGTTATGAGGCTCCAAATATAATGGAGGCAGCAGAGGAAATGCTGATAAGTGAAATGGATGCGGCTTCAAAGCATGGTGAAGTACTTATCATGGGGGACTTCAATTACCCAGATATTGACTGGGGGGCAGAAACCTGCAGGTCCTTCAAAGGTAGCAGGTTCTTGTCAACAACAAAAGACAATTACCTGTCGCAACTAGTCCTGGAGCCAACAAGAGGGGGGGCACTGCTGGACCTTATCCTTACCAACAGACCTGATAGGGTATCAAAACTACAGGTTGGGGGGAACCTGGGGAATAGTGATCATAATATCATTGATTTTGTATTACGCTTTACTAAGCACGTTAGTGAAGGGGCAACCAACACTCTAAACTTCAGGAGGGCAAATTTTCCTCAACTAAGGGAAGACCTTAAAGGCATAGACTGGGATAATGCTCTCAAAGACAAAAGCCCCCCCCAAAAATGGGACTTTTTCTCATATATTCTGAAAAAGTCCTGTGAAAAACACATACCTTATGGGAAAAAGCATAAAAGGAACAAGAAAAACCCTATGTGGCTAACTAGTCTTGTAAGGAAAGCAATAAGCGAGAAAGATAAAGCGTTTAAGGTGCTAAAACGTGAAGGTAGCGATGAGGCATTACAGGATTATAGAGAGAAAAATAAATCCTGTAAAAAGCAGATAAAGGCCGCAAAAATAGAGACTGAAAGAAATATTGCCAGGGAGAGCAAAAATAATCCCAAATTATTTTTCAAGTATATAAATGATAAGAAACTAAAAACAGAGAGTGTGGGTCCCCTTAGAAATAACATGGGGGTCATGGTGGAAGGAGATGAGGAAAGGGCCAATCTACTGAATGTCGCCTTCTCAACTGTCTTTACCCAGGAAAATCCCCTGGTGGAAGACACAATGAGGAATAATGTAAATTCTTTTTATAATGTTAACAGTTTAACCCAGGAAGAGGTACGGCGCCGCCTCGCAACCACTAAGATAGATAAATCACCTGGGCCAGATGGCATACACCCCCGGGTTCTGCATGAATTATGTACGGTGATAGACAGACCGTTATTTTTAATATTTGAAGATTCACTGAGGACTGGTTATGTTCCACAGGAATGGCGCATAGCAAATGTGGTACCAATATACAAAAAAGGATCAAATAGCGATCCTGGAAACTACAGACCCGTAAGTCTAACTGCTGTGGTGGGGAAAATATTTGAGGGGTTTATTAGAGATGCTATCCTGGAGTATCTCACTGTGCACAACCTTATAACCCAGCGTCAGCATGGGTTTATGAGAGATCGGTCCTGTCAGACTAATCTGATTGGTTTCTACGAGGAGGTAAGTTCAAGACTGGATCTGGGGGACGCTGTGGATGTTGTATATCTGGACTTTTCAAAGGCATTTGACACCGTGCCACATAAAAGGTTGGTATATAAAATGAGACTGCTGGGAATAGGAGAAAATCTGTGTATCTGGGTAAGTAATTGGCTTAGTGATAGAAAACAGAGGGTGGTCATTAATGGCACATTCTCCGATTGGGTTGATGTTACCAGTGGAGTGCCACAGGGGTCAGTATTGGGGCCACTTCTTTTTAATATTTTTATTAATGACCTTGTAGTGGGTTTACACAGTCAAGTTTCAATATTTGCAGATGATACTAAACTGTGTAAAGTAATAAATACTGAGGTCGATAGTTTAGCATTACAGAGGGATTTGTGGAGGCTTGAGGGATGGGCAGAGAAATAGTTGATGAGGTTTAATGTAGATAAATGTAAAGTTATGCACTTGGGCCATGGAAACAAAAAGTATAATTATGTTCTAAACGGTCAATTACTTAGTAAAACTGGAGCTGAAAAGGACTTGGGCGTATTGGTGGATGGTAAACTTAATTTTAGTGACCAGAGCCAGGCGGCTGCTGCTAAAGCAAATAAAATAATGGGATGTATCAAGAGAGGAATAGATTCTCATGATAAAGACATAGTTCTGCCCTTATACAAATCCCTGGTCAGACCACACATGGAATATTGTGTACAGTTTTGGGCACCAGTATATAAAAAGGATATAGTAGAGCTGGAACGGGTGCAGAGGAGAGCAACCAGGATTATTAGGGGAATGGGGGGACTAGAATACAATGACAGATTACAAAATTTGGGATTATTCAGTTTAGAAAAAAGACGACTGAGGGGAGACCTCATTACAATGTACAAATACCTGAACGGACAGTACAAGGATCTCTCCAAAGATCTTTTTATACCTCGGCCTGTGACCAGGACAAGGGGGCATCCTCTACGCCTAGAGGAGAGGAGGTTCTACCATCACCATAGACAGGGGGCATCCTCTACGCCTAGAGGAGAGGAGGTTCTACCATCACCATAGACAGGGGGCATCCTCTACGCCTACAGGAGAGGCGATTCTACCATCACCATAGACAGGGGGCATCCTCTACACCTAGAGGAGAGGCGATTCTACCATCACCATAGACAGGGGGCATCCTCTACGCCTAGAGGAGAGGAGGTTCTACCATCACCATAGACAGGGGGCATCCTCTACACCTAGAAGAGAGGAGGTTCTACCATCACCATAGACAGGGGGCATCCTCTACACCTAGAGGAGAGGAGGTTCTACCATCACCATAGACAGGGGGCATCCTCTACACCTAGAGGAGAGGAGGCTCTACCATCACCATAGACAGGGGGCATCCTCTACACCTAGAGGAGAGGAGGTTCTACCATCACCATAGACAGTGGGCATCCTCTACACCTAGAGGAGAGGAGGTTCTACCATCACCATAGACAGGGGGCATCCTCTACACCTAGAGGAGAGGAGGTTCTACCATCACCATAGACAGGGGGCATCCTCTACACCTAGAGGAGAGGAGGCTCTACCATCACCATAGACTGGGGGCATCCTCTACACCTAGAGGAGAGGAGGTTCTACCATCACCATAGACAGGAGGCATCCTCTACACCTAGAGGAGAGGAGGTTCTACCATCACCATAGACAAAGGTTCTTTACTGTAAGAGCAGTGAGACTATGGAACTCTCTGCCGCAGGAGGTTGTTATGGCGGACTCTATGTACATGTTCAGGAGAGGCCTGGATGACTTTCTGGAGAGAAAAAATATCACGGGTTATGGGGATAAAACATTTATTTAATTCTTGAAGGTTGGACTTGATGGACTTGCGTCTCCTTCCAGCCTCATATACTATGATACTATGATAGTAGTAATAGGTTTGGGGTATAGTAGTAATACAGAGGTCTGGGGTATAGTAGTAATAGGTTTGGGGTATAGTAGTAATACAGAGGTCTGGGGTATAGCAGTAATAGGTTTGGGGTATAGTAGTAATACAGAGGTCTGGGGTATAGTAGTAATAGGTTTGGGGTATAGTAGTAATACAGAGGTCTGGGGTATAGCAGTAATAGGTTTGGGGTATGGTAGTAATACAGAGGTCTGGGTTCTGTTATAAGATCTTGTATTAGAAGGGTCTTGTCTAGTATAAGACCATAATAACGGGGTATGATAATAACATAGAGGCTTATGTCTGGGGTCCAGTGTCATTACTGTAGTTTGGGGTGTGGGGTCTGGTTATTGTAGAAAAGGCTTCCCCCATGACCCACTTCTGGTGCATCGCCACCTACTGAAGGACCCCCCTCCCTGGATGACCCCCCCTCCAGCGCCTGTATATTAGTAGTGCTGAATAATAATGCCGCCAGCATGTGCTGCTGATAAACAACCCCAGCGCCTTCATGTTAATTACACGGCCCAGACATCATCTCCCCGGTGTGGAGAGCAGAAGGTAGGAGCGATGCTCCGGAGGAGGAATGTGAGCGCCGGCTTCTGTCTATGTGACTCCACGGCCGCTGCGCCGCCTGCAATTAAAAATGAATTATCGTTTAATAAAAAGTCTGATCTCCGCAGATTATATGACTGCCCCGAATGTAGGTGGGTTGTGAATTGTGGCAGAGTTCAGCAGAAGGTGACTGAGAAGTTATATGAAGAGACTGTACTTAATACAGAGAGATTATCCAAGCCATGTCTCCTGCCCTCACCCACTATACTGACTCATCTCTGACCCCGCAGCACAGCCAGGGGGCGCCCTAACAGAAAGTTTATAAAGAGGTATTCCAGATTCTGTGATTATGTAGTTACAGTGAGTGCAGCTCTGGTGTATAATACAGGATGTAACTCAGGATCAGTACAGGATAAGTAATGTCATGTATGTACACAGTGACTGCACCAGCAGAATAGTGAGTGCAGCTCTGGAGTATAATACAGGATGTAACTCAGGATCAGTAGAGGATAAGTAATGTCATGTATGTACACAGTGACTGCACCAGCAGCAGAATAGTGAGTGCAGCTCTGGAGTATAATACAGGATGTAACTCAGGATCAGTACAGGATAAGTAATGTCATGTATGTACACAGTGACTGCACCAGCAGCAGAATAGTGAGTGCAGCTCTGGGGTATAATACAGGATGTAACTCAGGATCAGTACAGGATAAGTAATGTCATGTATGTACACAGTGACTGCACCAGCAGCAGAATAGTGAGTGCAGCTCTGGAGTATAATACAGGATGTAACTCAGGATCAGTACAGGATAAGTAATGTCATGTATGTACACAGTGACTGCACCAGCAGCAGAATAGTGAGTGCAGCTCTGGGGTATAATACAGGATGTAACTCAGGATCAGTACAGGATAAGTAATGTCATGTATGTACACAGTGACTGCACCAGCAGCAGAATAGTGAGTGCAGCTCTGGAGTATAATACAGGATGTAACTCAGGATCAGTACAGGATAAGTAATGTCATGTATGTACACAGTGACTGCACTAGCAGCAGAATAGTGAGTGCAGCTCTGGGGTATAATACAGGATGTAACTCAGGATTAGTACAGGATAAGTAATGTCATGTATGTACACAGTGACTGCACCAGCAGCAGAATAGTGAGTGCAGCTCTGGGGTATAATACAGGATGTAACTCAGGATCAGTACAGGATAAGTAATGTCATGTATGTACACAGTGACTGCACCAGCAGCAGAATAGTGAGTGCAGCTCTGGGGTATAATACAGGATGTAACTCAGGATCAGTACAGGATAAGTAATGTCATGTATGTACACAGTGACTGCACCAGCAGCAGAATAGTGAGTGCAGCTCTGAGGTATAATACAGGATGTAACTCAGGATCAGTACAGGATAAGTAATGTCATGTATGTACACAGTGACTGCACCAGCAGCAGAAAAGTGAGTGCAGCTCTGGGGTATAATACAGGATGTAACTCAGGATCAGTACAGGATAAGTAATGTCATGTATGTACACAGTGACTGCACCAGCAGCAGAATAGTGAGTGCGGCTCTGGTGTATAATACAGGATGTAACTCAGGATCAGTACATGATAAGTAATGTCATGTATGTACACAGTGACTGCACCAGCAGCAGAATAGTGAGTGCAGCTCTGGAGTATAATACAGGATGTAACTCAGGATCAGTACAGGATAAGTAATGTCATGTATGTACACAGTGACTGCACCAGCAGCAGAATAGTGAGTGCAGCTCTGGGGTATAATACAGGATGTAACTCAGGATCAGTACAGGATAAGTAATGTCATGTATGTACACAGTGACTGCACCAGCAGCAGAATAGTGAGTGCAGCTCTGGAGTATAATACAGGGTGTAACTCAGGATCAGTACAGGATAAGTAATGTCATGTATGTACACAGTGACTGCACCAGCAGCAGAATAGTGAGTGCAGCTCTGGAGTATAATACAGGATGTAACTCAGGATCAGTACAGGATAAGTAATGTCATGTATGTACACAGTGACTGCACCAGCAGCAGAATAGTGAGTGCAGCTCTGGAGTATAATACAGGATGTAACTCAGGATCAGTACAGGATAAGTAATGTCATGTATGTACACAGTGACTGCACCAGCAGCAGAATAGTGAGTGCAGCTCTGGAGTATAATACAGGGTGTAACTCAGGATCAGTACAGGATAAGTAATGTCATGTATGTACACAGTGACTGCACCAGCAGCAGAATAGTGAGTGCAGCTCTGGGGTATAATACAGGATTAGTATTGTAGTTGGGTGAGATATAATGTGCAACGTGAGAAAGGGAAAATGCCGGCTCACCTTCATTGAGCGACCGGACCCGGCACGGGCCAACCCTCTGCTGGGGTAAGAGAATATATGGCAAGCAATTGACGGTCCAGCCAAGGTCCACGGTCTACAAATTTTCTTTATTGAAGCATGTATAACAATAACAAATCCACTCAGAAAGACGGTAGTCGCCTACGCGTTTCAGACAGTTTACCTGTCCTTAATCATGGCTAACAAACAATGACAAACATCCAACTTATAAAGGAATAAACCCCACCCTGGGTACCGCCCTTGGATGTGTGCTGGAGGGCAGTACCCCTCCAGCACATGCTTCAATAAAGAAAATTTGTAGACCGTGGACCTTGGCTGGACCGTCAATTGCTTGCCTGAGATATAATGTGGCCTGTTCTGTCCCGGTGATGACCTGATGTTGGTGATGTATTGGATCCTGTGGATCTCATACATATCTGTACTTGATATCCGGCATGTATCGCTGCGGCTGTTGTGTGTGTCCATCCATCCTTGGAATGGCGATGAAGACTTGAGCGCCGCGGATCCTTGGGAATGACAGAGTATTCGGCGGCTCCTCCTGCGCCGCGCTGTCTGCCGTGTATTTATTGAGACTCGTGACAGACAGTAAAACACTCCAGGATTTGCATAGACCTGAGTAATTGGGCCACGTTCCTGTCTTCTGATTGGTCTCCGCCTTCCCATTCCCGCAATATTTCCATGGAGCATCCTTTTATCTTTCCTTTGTGCCGCCAGTGACTCGCAGATAATTCTTAAAATGACGCAGCGCACATCTGAGTGACAGACTTGTACCGATCTATCGGAATATATAGGGGAGTCGGGAAACAAAAGGGGGCACTGTTCAGGAAACTCTATCCCCCCCGAACCTAGGCGTCCCTATCCTTCGCCAAAAGTAGCTCAACAGCGCCTCTCGTAAACATAGGCTTTGTCTGGTATTGCATTTCAGCTTCTTTATAGGAAATTAGACTAAGCTGCACTACCACCATTTTCCTTTGTATCAAAGGGGGCGCTGTTTTTACGGAAAAATTGCTTAGATCCCACTGTAATGAACCATCAGCGTAAAGATGTTCAAGCTTCCACCTTCTATGTGCAAACACAAATGCATCTATTCACTGACCGCAAGCGGAGATGCTGCACATTCCCCTCCGTATGGTGTGGTCACCGCAGCACACGCATGTCCTGTGGAGCGCACTCCCGAGGCCACGTCTCGCTCGGCATGTGGCGGGCGTCCTGCTTTCCAGGTGTTTCCTGTTGTGCGTCGCCAGTACATACTTTAGGGATGACTCCGGACCCCTGGAGACCGCTCTGTGACCTCACCGCGGGCATAAAAGACAGAATTGACCTGTGGCCACTAAGGGGTTAACCCACTTCTGGAAAAGCTGGGTCATATGATTTGCCACTAAGCTTTCCTGAAATCCAGAAAGGCTTATTACATGCAGATTTGGGTTTAATGTCTGTGCCTGCAATAATTAAGCAAATTTGCCTTTCAGGTGTCTGGGAAAGCTGGGTGAGGATTACTGTGACGGCTGTATTACGTCATATTGGTTGCCGTTCACTTTGACAGAGCTGTGTTTTTGGAGGTGTAAGGTGAATCTCCGCGCAATGCAGCACATTTGGCAAAGCTGTGTGACCCTCGCTGTGTCAGCTGTACCATGGCACGACTCTTTCCAGAAATCCTGAGAGGCATATGAAATCATGGTATCAATGTAATGCACTCATTGTTTTGGAATCTGGGAAAGCTGGGTTATGACAAAAATATATTGCATTGAGGTGGAGGTTTGCAGCATTTCATTACTTTTGCCTTTCAGGAATCCTGGAAAGCTGGGTGAGGATGACTGTTGGTTATGGTGACATCCGTAGGAGGTCATTCTCTCGCTGCCTCTTTGGTATCTCAATCGTCCGCTTGGCTCTGATCACATCATCCTCCAGGTGCCAGGGCCACAGATGCTGCGGCGCCTCATCAGCAGGTCCTGTCTCCTCCCCAGGTAGTGTCTCCTCACCTGTCCTCTCTGTGGGCACAGGTGTGAGCTCCTGGCACAATCCTCCTCTATTACTAGATTTCCCTCTGTGACTAGACACAGTATCATATCATCTCTCTCCTCTGCAGGTAGTTTGTTACAGTGTATCAGTGCAGGTAGAATAGTATCAGGTTTTTATGGGATCTGTATCTGTACTTCATAGCAGCATAAAACTGGAACCCTTAAAGGGAACCTGTCAGCAGGTGTGACCATACAGACTGCAGCCTTGTATTTTCCTTGTATGTTGTTAGTAGCAGCAGGACTGTAGGACAGATTGTAGCTTCTCCAAGTGCACTATGATGTGTCCTCACACTGCTGTGCTCTGTGTAACTCCTTCACGGACTCTCACCTCTGCCCTAAGTAAATAGCTGTAACAGGCTGCTGGTTTGGTATTACAGTACAGGGCACAGGCTATGAAACACTTTAGGGGACAGCACATGACATGTTTCTGTATGTGTTATTTGTAGCAGCAGGACTGTAAAAAGGATTAGCAGTTTTCTCAAATACACGGCTCCTCACACAGCTTTGTGCTGTGCATTGAGCCAAACTAATGCCCACCCTCAGACCTGAGTTATAAGCAGACACTGTTTGGACACTAGAGCAGCTATTCAGAACAGGGGGGGGGGGGGCGCAGACGAGGCTCAATGTTAAGGTGCAATGCACAGAGCACAGCAGTGTGAGGACACGCCCACAGTGCAATCCTGAAATATAAATCCGTATTTAACAGTCCTGCTGCTACTAACAACATACACATAGGTCTGATTACACATCTTTGAACGGGTTGGCTTAGCATTGTCAAAACTGGTGACAGGCTTCCTTTTTAAGGGGTTTGCCTATGAAAGAAAATTCTCAAATCTCAGTCCCCTAGTGATGTTTACACAATAAAGATCGTTTAACCCCCTTACTTTACAATGTTACTCAGTGTTATTGCTGTTTTAGCTCCTATCACTGAGTGATGGTCAGTGTAATATTCCAGAGTGTGAGCGGGGACTCTCTGAGCAGACACTTCATGATTCCTCTGTGCTGTGAGATGTTGTGTGCTGACAATGTGCTTAGATTATCAGGGTTCAGGGTTTATCTACACTTTCATTTACCATCTGAACATTCACTAGTATCTGACACATAGAAAGAGACATGAGACAGATCAGCAATAATGAGATCCATGAGAGGGATCAACACAATGACAGTCAGTTCTGCTACATCTCTGCTATTCCGCAACACACTGCTAGATCTGCTGTGCCTCCCTCTCCAGATAAAGAACTTATCTGTCTGTACCTTGTAGTAGTTCTCTTGCTGCTGTTGCCAGCAGGAAGTCAGTGTGTATCAGTGTGAGCTCCATCCTGGAGTGCCAGGGGAGGGGCTGGAGTGCCAGGGGAGGGTGCTCCACGGCCCGTCAGACAGAAAACCAAGATGGCTGCCGACTTTAAAGTCCGAAGATACAGGGTGGGGAAACTGAAATTGTGTACAGCAGGACTGATAGAGACAGGTTGGACTCATATCTGTGAAATGCCTTAAGGTACTCATAGATGACTGCTAAGCTACAACTCCCATCATGCTGTGACAGTCTGTAGTTCCATGGCATGTTGGAAGTTGTACTCAGACATGATGTATATGGGATATTGGTGTCTGTGGGTGCAGGTGGCAGTGCCAGGCCCCGCCCCTATGGCCCATGCCCCTCCCCTATGGCCCATGCTGTCACATTATGGCGTCTTTACCTCCTAACGTGAGTTAATCCAACGAGTGCAGCATAAATCCAGCAGTGCACTTGATTATGCTAAAATCCTGGAATATAAATCCATACATCACAGTCCTGCTGCTACTAACAGAATACACAAAGGTGTTATTACAGGTTCCATTTGAAGGGGCTGTAGATAAGGGAAATGAAGGAGGAAATGCCCTGGAGAAACATGGCAGAGAGCATTACATCTCTTGCTACATTGCCAGCGTGAGGGGTGGGACTTGGTGATATGGGCGGGATTTTATCGGAGGGGCGTGGTTTGGCCATCCAAGTTTCCCATTATAGACAAAGTAATCGGAGTTACAGAGTAATCTTCCCTGTATGAGCGGAGTAGTGTTCACCCTGCAATGTGCGTAGCTGTAAGACCACTGGCTACAGCAGGGACCCATCATGAACTGTTACAATGGGAGGCCAATATGTGTATTGTACAGACCTTTGGAAACTTTGCAGAGATGCAGTACCGGTGGTAGACAGTAGGTGGTGCGCTGGGGATCTCAAGAGAAAATGTATCCTAGGATCAGAAGTTCCAAAAAGTTTTTTTCTGTATACTATAGCTTCCTGCTTTATCTGGGACCCCCTCCCCTTGCAGCATTGCAGCAGCTCCTGGGACCCCCTCCCCTTGCAGCAGCTCCTAGGACCCCCCCCCCCCTTGCAGCAGCTCCTAAGACCCCCCCCCTTGCAGCAGCTCCTAGTACCCCACCCCCCTTGCAGCAGCTCCTGGGACCCCCTCCCCTTGCAGCAGCTCCTGCCCCCCCCCCTTTCCAGCAGCTCCTAGGATTCCCCCCCCCCCCTTGCAGCAGCTCCTAGGACCCCCCCCCCCCTTTGCAGCAGCTCCTAGGACCCCCCCCCCTTTGCAGCAGCTCCTAGGACCCCCCCCCCTTTGCAGCAGCTCCTAGGACCCCCCCCCCCCTTGCAGCAGCTCCTAGGACCCCCCCCCCTTGCAGCAGCTCCTAGGACCCCCCCCCCTTGCAGCAGCTCCTAGGACCCCCCCCCTTGCAGCAGCTCCTAGGACCGCCCCCCCCCCCCACTTTGCAGCAGCTTCTAGGACCCCCTCCCCTTGCAGCAGCTCCTAGGTACCCCTCCCCTTGCAGCAGCTCCTAGGTCCCCCTCCCCTCGCCGCAGCTCCTGGGACCCCCTCCCCTCGCCGCAGCTCCTGGGACCCCCTCCCCTCGCCGCAGCTCCTGGGACCCCCTCCCCTCGCCGCAGCTCCTGGGACCCCCTCCCCTCGCTGCAGCTCCTGTAGTTATTTTGCCTCTAGGCTTCTCTGTAACAAAACATGTTATTAGCTGCTCCTGCGGCAGAGTCTTCCCTGTACTTAGACCTGCGCCGCTCTCGTCTCCGGGGCTCCCGGGCTCTCTGTTCACCTCGTCCCGGATGGGTTGACCATGTAATAAAGATCTTCAAGTTGCATCAGGATTTTGCTGACTCTTGGGCCCAGAGGGAAGAGCGCTGTTTTTGTCAGCTCCCTGGACACAGACTGCATAAAGACTTCAACCCTGGGCGAATTTAGAATCTTCTAACAGGCATTCAGTGTCAGAGCATGCTGGGAATTGTAGTTTGACAAGAAAGCCACAGGTTAGAGACCTATCAATGGGCCATACAGGAGCGACTGGGGGGGCCACAGCCTGTAACAATCATTAGGATGCAGATAGTCTGTCTTTATATCTGTTCTGTATATGGAATAAACACAGCACAGTACTACTACTCCTATTCTGTATATATGGGCACAGCACAGCACTACTACTCCTATCCTTTATGTATGGGCACAGCACAGTACTGCTACTCCTATCCTGTATACATGGGCACAGCACAGTACTACTACTCCTATCCTGTATACATGGGCACAGCACAGTACTACTACTCCTATCCTGTATATATGAGCACAGCACAGTACTACTACTCCTATCCTGTATATATGGGCACAGCACAGTACTACTACTCCCATCCTGTATATATGGGCACAGCTCAGTACTACTACTCCTATCCTGTATATATCGGCACAGCACAGTACTACTACTCCTATCCTGTATATATGAGCACAGCACAGTACTACTACTCCTATCCTGTATATATGAGCACAGCACAGTACTACTACTCCTATCCTGTATATATGAGCACAGCTCAGTACTACTACTCCTATCCTGTATATATGGGCACAGTACTACTACTACTCCTATCCTGTATATATGGATACAGCACAGTACTGCTACTCCTAACCTGTATATATGGGCACAGCACAGTACTACTACTCCTATCCTGTATATATCGGCACAACACAGTACTACTACTCCTATCCTGTATATATCGGCACAGTACTACTAGGAGTTATCCCCACCTTGTGCTCTTTGCACTGGGCCCTGTGCTATACATTGTACATGGATACCTGTACATTATGTGGGTGTAGGGACGTCTCCTGCTGAGCCCCCTTTAATAGTGCACTTGTGGCAGTGCCACCGCCTGGTGACCAGATGGCTGCAGCTTATTTGGGGTGATCTCTGCCCGTCCTGCTCCTTCCATGCTTTACTCTCGTGCCAGACGCAATGAGTGTGAAACTCACAGGAATGTGCTGATCCCGATCATGATAATCCGCGGCCATCTGCTCCCTGATCGCTACGATGCTAACTTGGGTTTCCAGACTTATGAGTAAGAGGAATTTTTTCAGATTTTTCTTTTTAATATATTTTTCCCACTCTGCGCCTTCTGCTACTATTGTGCTGTTTCATCAGGACATCATGTGCCGCAACAAGCTATAATATATAACCTGATACCGGATTAGTGTCCTCTAACACAGGAGCAGTATTATTGTACATTCAGTATTATAGTAGGTATATTCCTGTACATAGGGGGCAGTATTATAGTAGTTATATTCCTGTACATAGGGGGCAATATTATAGCAGTTATATTCTTGTACATAGGGGGCAGTATTATAGTAGTTATATTCTTGTACATAGGGGGCAGTATTATAGTAGTTATATTCCTGTACATAGGGGGCAGTATTATAGTAGTTATATTCTTGTACATAGGGGGCAGTATTATAGTAGTTATATTCCTGTACATAGGGGCAGTATTATAGTAGTTATATTCCTGTACATAGGGGGCAGTATTATAGTAGTTATATTCCTGTACATAGGGGGCAGTATTATAGTAGTTATATTCTTGTACATAGGAGCAGTATTATAGTAGTTATATTCCTGTACATAGGGGCAGTATTATAGTAGTTATATTCCTGTACATAGGGGGCAGTATTATAGTAGTTATATTCCTGTACATAGGGGACAGTATTATAGTAGTTATATTCCTGTACATAGGGGGCAATATTATAGCAGTTATATTCTTGTACATAGGGGACAGTATTATAGTAGTTATATTCTTGTACATAGGGAGCAGTATTATAGTAGTTATATTCCTGTACATAGGCGGCAGTATTATAGTAGTTATATTCCTGTACATAGGGGGCAGTATTATAGTAGTTATATTCCTGTACATAGGGGGCAGTATTATAGTAGTTATATTCCTGTACATAGGGGACAGTATTATAGTAGTTATATTCCTGTACATAGGGGGCAATATTATAGCAGTTATATTCTTGTACATAGGGGACAGTATTATAGTAGTTATATTCTTGTACATAGGGAGCAGTATTATAGTAGTTATATTCCTGTACATAGGCGGCAGTATTATAGTAGTTATATTCCTGTACATAGGGGGCAGTATTATAGTAGTTATATTCTTGTACATAGGGGGCAGTATTATAGTAGTTATATTCTTGTACATAGGGGGCAGTATTATAGTAGTTATATTCTTGTACACAGGGAGCAGTATTATAGTAGTTATATTCTTGTACATAGGCGGCAGTATTATAGTAGTTATATTCCTGTACATAGGGGGCAGTATTATAGTAGTTATATTCCTGTACATAGGGGGCAATATTATAGCAGTTATATTCTTGTACATAGGGGGCAGTATTATAGTAGTTATATTCTTGTACATAGGGGGCAGTATTATAGTAGTTATATTCCTGTACATAGGGGGCAGTATTATAGTAGTTATATTCTTGTACATAGGGGGCAGTATTATAGTAGTTATATTCCTGTACATAGGGGGCAGTATTATAGTAGTTATATTCCTGTACATAGGGGACAGTATTATAGTAGTTATATTCCTGTACATAGGGGGCAATATTATAGCAGTTATATTCTTGTACATAGGGGACAGTATTATAGTAGTTATATTCTTGTACATAGGGAGCAGTATTATAGTAGTTATATTCCTGTACATAGGCGGCAGTATTATAGTAGTTATATTCCTGTACATAGGGGGCAGTATTATAGTAGTTATATTCTTGTACATAGGGGGCAGTATTATAGTAGTTATATTCTTGTACATAGGGGGCAGTATTATAGTAGTTATATTCTTGTACACAGGGAGCAGTATTATAGTAGTTAAATTCTTGTACATAGGCGGCAGTATTATAGTAGTTATATTCCTGTACATAGGGGGCAGTATTATAGTAGTTATATTCCTGTACATAGGGGGCAATATTATAGCAGTTATATTCTTGTACATAGGGGGCAGTATTATAGTAGTTATATTCTTGTACATAGGGGGCAGTATTATAGTAGTTATATTCCTGTACATAGGGGGCAGTATTATAGTAGTTATATTCTTGTACATAGGGGGCAGTATTATAGTAGTTATATTCCTGTACATAGGGGGCAGTATTATAGTAGTTATATTCTTGTACATAGGGGGCAGTATTATAGTAGTTATATTCTTGTACATAGGGGGCAATATTATAGCAGTTATATTCTTGTACATAGGGGGCAGTATTATAGTAGTTATATTCTTGTACATAGGGGGCAGTATTATAGTAGTTATATTCCTGTACATAGGGGGCAGTATTATAGTAGTTATATTCTTGTACATAGGGGGCAGTATTATAGTAGTTATATTCCTGTACATAGGGGGCAATATTATAGCAGTTATATTCTTGTACATAGGGGGCAGTATTATAGTAGTTATATTCTTGTACATAGGGGGCAGTATTATAGTAGTTATATTCCTGTACATAGGGGGCAGTATTATAGTAGTTATATTCTTGTACATAGGGGGCAGTATTATAGTAGTTATATTCCTGTACATAGGGGGCAGTATTATAGTAGTTATATTCCTGTACATAGGGGACAGTATTATAGTAGTTATATTCCTGTACATAGGGGGCAATATTATAGCAGTTATATTCTTGTACATAGGGGACAGTATTATAGTAGTTATATTCTTGTACATAGGGAGCAGTATTATAGTAGTTATATTCCTGTACATAGGCGGCAGTATTATAGTAGTTATATTCCTGTACATAGGGGGCAGTATTATAGTAGTTATATTCTTGTACATAGGGGGCAGTATTATAGTAGTTATATTCTTGTACATAGGGGGCAGTATTATAGTAGTTATATTCTTGTACACAGGGAGCAGTATTATAGTAGTTAAATTCTTGTACATAGGCGGCAGTATTATAGTAGTTATATTCCTGTACATAGGGGGCAGTATTATAGTAGTTATATTCCTGTACATAGGGGGCAATATTATAGCAGTTATATTCTTGTACATAGGGGGCAGTATTATAGTAGTTATATTCTTGTACATAGGGGGCAGTATTATAGTAGTTATATTCCTGTACATAGGGGGCAGTATTATAGTAGTTATATTCTTGTACATAGGGGGCAGTATTATAGTAGTTATATTCCTGTACATAGGGGGCAGTATTATAGTAGTTATATTCTTGTACATAGGGGGCAGTATTATAGTAGTTATATTCTTGTACATAGGAGGCAGTATTATAGTAGTTATATTCCTGTACATAGGGGGCAGTATTATAGTAGTTATATTCCTGTACATAGGGGGCAGTATTATAGTAGTTATATTCCTGTACATAGGGGGGCAGTATTATAGTAGTTATATTCCTGTACATAGGGGACAGTATTATAGTAGTTATATTCTTGTACATAGGGGGCAGTATTATAGTAGTTATATTCCTGTACATAGGGGGCAGTATTATAGTAGTTATATTCCTGTACATAGGAGGCAGTATTATAGTAGTTATAGTCTTGTACATAGGGGGCAGTATTATAGTAGTTATATTCTTGTACATAGGGGGCAGTATTATAGTAGTTATATTCCTGTACATAGGGGGCAGTATTATAGTAGTTATATTCCTGTACATAGGAGGCAGTATTATAGTAGTTATATTCTTGTACATAGGGGCAGTATTATAGTAGTTATATTCCTGTACATAGGGGGCAGTATTATAGTAGTTATATTCCTGTACATAGGGGGCAGTATTATAGTAGTTATATTCTTGTACATAGGGGGCAGTATTATAGTAGTTATATTCTTGTACATAGGGGGCAGTATTATAGTAGTTATATTCTTGTACACAGGGAGCAGTATTATAGTAGTTAAATTCTTGTACATAGGCGGCAGTATTATAGTAGTTATATTCCTGTACATAGGGGGCAGTATTATAGTAGTTATATTCCTGTACATAGGGGGCAATATTATAGCAGTTATATTCTTGTACATAGGGGGCAGTATTATAGTAGTTATATTCTTGTACATAGGGGGCAGTATTATAGTAGTTATATTCCTGTACATAGGGGGCAGTATTATAGTAGTTATATTCTTGTACATAGGGGGCAGTATTATAGTAGTTATATTCCTGTACATAGGGGGCAGTATTATAGTAGTTATATTCTTGTACATAGGGGGCAGTATTATAGTAGTTATATTCTTGTACATAGGAGGCAGTATTATAGTAGTTATATTCCTGTACATAGGGGGCAGTATTATAGTAGTTATATTCCTGTACATAGGGGGCAGTATTATAGTAGTTATATTCCTGTACATAGGGGGGCAGTATTATAGTAGTTATATTCCTGTACATAGGGGACAGTATTATAGTAGTTATATTCTTGTACATAGGGGGCAGTATTATAGTAGTTATATTCCTGTACATAGGGGGCAGTATTATAGTAGTTATATTCCTGTACATAGGAGGCAGTATTATAGTAGTTATAGTCTTGTACATAGGGGGCAGTATTATAGTAGTTATATTCTTGTACATAGGGGGCAGTATTATAGTAGTTATATTCCTGTACATAGGGGGCAGTATTATAGTAGTTATATTCCTGTACATAGGAGGCAGTATTATAGTAGTTATATTCTTGTACATAGGGGCAGTATTATAGTAGTTATATTCCTGTACATAGGGGGCAGTATTATAGTAGTTATATTCCTGTACATAGGGGGCAGTATTATAGTAGTTATATTCCTGTACATAGGGGCAGTATTATAGTAGTTATATTCCTGTACATAGGGGGCAGTATTATAGTAGTTATATTCCTGTACATAGGGGGCAGTATTATAGTAGTTATATTCCTGTACATAGGGGGCAGTATTATAGTAGTTATATTCCTGTACATAGGGGCAGTATTATAGTAGTTATATTCTTGTACATAGGGGGCAGTATTATAGTAGTTATATTCTTGTACATAGGGGCAGTATTATAGTAGTTATATTCTTGTACATAGGGGCAGTATTATAGTAGTTATATCCTTGTACATAGGGGGCAGTATTATAGTAGTTATATTCTTGTACATAGGGGGCAGTATTATAGTAGTTATATTCCTGTACATAGGGGGCAGTATTATAGTAGTTATATTCTTGTACATAGGGGGCAGTATTATAGTAGTTATATTCTTGTACATAGGGGGGAGTATTATAGCAGTTATATTCTTGTACATAGGGGGCAGTATTATAGTCGTCTATACACATTGCAGACTGTTATCTTGTAGCGGTGATATTACTGGGATATCGGCTAGGGCTTAGGAAATCCTTCTTGTTTGCTAAATCAATATAATGGAGACTCCTCTCATCCGTTTAACCTGCGCTATCATCATCATTACATGTGAGATTCTGAATTGTTGGCTCTGAGAGAAGGATGTACCTTTGGAAATGGCGAGAGCTTATCGCTAAGTGTCGAGGGTTAAACGGTGGCTTCACGGTTCAGATGTGTCGTGTTGGCTTCTTATCTGGGATGATGGTTTATACTGATGACCTCTCCACTGATGAGTATTGATGGAGCGATGCCAGAGCCTTAAAGGAACTCAAGTCGTGAGCGATGATTATCAGGAAAAGACTCGAGATGAGTTAAAGGGAGTGTAAATGATAGATGGCCCCTCTCCTGCCAGACTCCCAGCAGCTGGCATCTGCCGGATGTGGTACAAATGACTGTGGGATGCACCATACGGGTGTCCTGGCACATTACGTATGCGGTGGTTAGCACTTCTCATCTCTTCGTTAGATGTTGGATGGAACATGAGCCACACGTTACATGTCTTTTATAAAGCCGCCTAATGAACTCATCGCGCCAGTCTCCCAGTTATTTTGGCATAAGATGTCGAATCATTGACTTGACTTCATATTTGTGACACTCGGAGACCAGCTGTTAATAGGAACCTCATCCACTCGGGAACATCTGTCTCTTGTGTTGTATGGGGGGTCCTGGCCAACAGGGACCAAGTCAGTGCTACACGTCTTCCACTTCCTCAGCACCATGACGGAGCATGCCCTCGGATCCTGGTGGACGAGTGATCTGGTTCCATTTATGATTCAATACAACGTTCCTCATAGGTAATAATGTGGCTTCGAGGGGATTTCTGGTTGGAGGGTGTGTAGATTTAGAAGAACTTGGACCTTCTTATTTTGATAGACCTTCCCAGAGACCTCTACATAGTCGCACCGAATTCAGTAGCATCCGAAACCAAAGTGACCGTCAACAAGTTTTTGGTTTCAAAAGTCCTGAAAAATCCTTCCTGACCCTTGTAATCGCTACTTTATCCCATCCACCTCCGGTGCAGATGACCTGCATCCATATGGGGTCCTGATATCAGCCCCTACTCTTATCACCCCTCTCCTTGGAGGTCACTGACCTTAGTGCGTTGGTCCTGATTGTCCTTCGCGGGGAATCGATGGATTGCTTTATCAATAATGATGGATTGGACGTTAGCCGTGTGTAGTAAGCACAAGATAATGATTGTGTGTTTCCCCTCAGCAGCAGAAATCCACCAAGGTTATACGCTCAGGTTCTTCATACAGTCACCCCTCTGGTAACCCCTACACACTATTCATTGGCTTTCTTCCACATGCGAAATACCGTATTCCCACCTCATGTGGTTACTGCCGAGCCCCTGATCAGTTTGGTGCTTGTTTCATTAAAATCCTCCCAACCGTTCACTAGTTAGCACCCCCAGAAGTTTAAAAGTGAGTTAGCGCCTTCTGGGGGCGTGTCCCTGTGTGCTGTATAAGGTCTCCGCCCCCCTGGCGGGTGTGAGATGTGCCACGTGAGAGCTTCTAGGGGCCATATCTGTAGAACGGGTAGACGGATTTTATTAAAACAAATGCCACATTGACCAGGAACACAGCGGCAACAAAATGAGGCCTGAGATTCAGGATTGTGGAGATGGTGTAAGTCCCCCTTAAAGGGAATGACTTGTTGTGGTATCTATAGTAACCAGTCGGGGTGTATAGCTCAGTAACACCCGACATGACGGTCCATTTGGGCAATGTTCTGGCTCTGTCTCTGACTATCAGTGTGTTCTGCTTTCTTACAGGACTGTCCTCAGATTCTGCCTTCTACTCAGATCTACATTCCCGTTGGCGTGGTGAAGCCCATCACACTGACCGCCAAGAACCTCCCACAGCCGCAGTCCGGACAGCGCAATTACGAGTGCATCTTCCACATCCCGGGGAGCGTAACGCGGGTCACTGCCCTACGCTTCAACAGCACCAGCATCCAGTGTCAGAACACCTCGGTGAGTGAATGAGCCCCCTAATATAACTCTGCTACCTGTCATCTAATCCATCTATTATATATATCTCCTCTATCTACCATCATCTATCTCATATCTCGATCTCTTTATATCTATCTCATATATCTCCATCTATAAATCTCTCTCTCCCTCTGTCTGTCCATCCCTCAGTCTCATTATTCTGCGCTGTGTGGGTGTCTTGCAGTCTTTCTGGATGTTCTGTGGCTGTTTCGCTGTTTTGTTTTCTCCTAATAACGCAATTTACATAGTGTTATTTCCCAGAGGTGCTCGCAGGATTTTATGATTACAAAACTGCAGCAAATGAAAGCAAAACAGGAATCCGCCTAATACCCATAGAGCGCACCCCCCGCCCCCCGCTGCAGATGTGTCCTGCCGGTCTCTGGGCCCCTGCGGGTCTGCCCCGTCTCTGGGCCCCTGCGGGTCTGCCCCGTCTCTGGGCCCCTGCGGGTCTGCCCCGTCTCTGGGCCCCTGCGGGTCTGCCCCGTCTCTGGGCCCCTGCGGGTCTGCCCCGTCTCTGGGCCCCTGCGGGTCTGCCCCGTCTCTGGGCCCCTGCGGGTCTGCCCCGTCTCTGGGCCCCTGCGGGTCTGCCCCGTCTCTGGGCCCCTGCGGGTCTGCCCCGTCTCTGGGCCCCTGCGGGTCTGCCCCGTCTCTGGACCCCTGCCTGCTTTATGCTGCTCTGTATTTGCACAGTGTTATTGTGTGTTGGATGTGCGCTGGAGCCGGTCGGAGGGGAATTGCTGAGTTTCTATTTGCTGCTGTGGCGTTTTGAGAAGGTCAGCAAGTGCATTTGTAGAGAAGCTTGTTAAACACTTTTCAGAGCCTCCGTATATACAATGACTGGTCCCTGTGGTCTTTATAGTTTATACGGGTCTTCCATGTGCTGCGGAGGGGGCAGATTTGGTAAGATTGTCAATGACTCTTTCCTACAATGCAAAGCGTTGCAATGTATCAGTTGGAGTTGAACTTGGATAAATAGTTATAGTATCCACAAAGCTCTAACCTGATTTGGAAGTCATCTCATAACATGATTACTCATTGTTTCCAATAATATCTTACAGAATAGTGAGTGCAGCTCTGGGGTATAATACAGGATGTAACTCAGGATCAGTACAGGATAAGTAATGACATGTATGTACACAGTGACTGCACCAGCAGCAGAATAGTGAGTGCAGCTCTGGAGTATAATACAGGATGTAACTCAGGATCAGTACAGGATAAGTAATGTCATGTATGTACACAGTGACTGCACCAGCAGCAGAATAGTGAGTGCAGCTCTGGAGTATAATACAGGATGTAACTCAGGATCAGTACAGGATAAGTAATGTCATGTATGTACACAGTGACTGCACCAGCAGCAGAATAGTGAGTGCAGCTCTGGAGTATAATACAGGATGTAACTCAGGATCAGTACAGGATAAGTAATGTCATGTATGTACACAGTGACTGCACCAGCAGCAGAATAGTGAGTGCAGCTCTGGAGTATAATACAGGATGTAACTCAGGATGAGTACAGGATAAGTAATGTCATGGATGTACACAGTGACTGCACCAGCAGCAGAATAGTGAGTGCAGCTCTGGGGTATAATACGGGATGTAACTCAGGATCAGTACAGGATAAGTAATGTCATGCATATACACAGTGACTGCACCAGCAGCAGAATAGTGAGTGCAGCTCTGGGGTATAATACGGGATGTAACTCAGGATCAGTACAGGATAAGTAATGTCATGTATGTACACAGTGACTGCACCAGCAGCAGAATAGTGAGTGCCGCTCTGGGGTATAATACGGGATGTAACTCAGGATCAGTACAGGATAAGTAATGTCATGTATGTACACAGTGACTGCGCCAGCAGCAGAATAGTGAGTGCAGCTCTGGAGTATAATACAGGATGTAACTCAGGATCAGTACAGGATAAGTAATGTCATGTATGTACACAGTGACTGCACCAGCAGCAGAATAGTGAGTGCAGCTCTGGGGTATAATACAGGATGTAACTCAGGATCAGTACAGGATAAGTAATGTCATGTATGTACACAGTGACTGCACCAGCAGCAGAATAGTGAGTGCAGCTCTGGAGTATAGTATAGGATAAGTAATATATTAGTGCGTTGTAGATTGGTTAGAGCTGTTGTTTGCTCATTTGCATAGTGGTCTGGGTGGTCGGGTTTCCACACTTCTCTCTGGTGTCTGCTGAGTCTGTGTGTATTGAGGGGAGAACAGATGGAAGGTGGTCCATTGCTTCTTAGCGGAGCCTGTGTTCAGGGGTGGAAGGTCTTGTGATATCCCAGTGAGACGCCATGCAGAGCTTTGGAGAGCGCAGGAGCCGGGTCAATGAGAGCGTGAAATCCATGAAAGGAGTTCACTTCGCCAAACCTCAGTAGATTAATTGTGTTTGCAAAGCTCCAGCCAAGAAAATCCAGATCTAATGTATTGATGGACAAGGTGTCTCTGGGGATGGAGGCCGCTGCCGGCCTCCTCCACCCTCTGAGCGCACGACTGCTCCACTCATCTACCTCCCAGCGTGTGCATTGTGTCCTGGGCATTCTCTACAGCAGCCCTTGGCCTTGTGCATCCAACCACCTGATCCTGACCCAGTGCAACTATTGATGAACAGTGAGATAAGCCCCGAGCTTATACTTAACCCTTACTCTGCTAGAAACAGTTTTTAAATAATTTTATATACTCATGGATATAGTTTCTTATGCTGATTGCCTATGTACAAGAATATAACTACTATAATACTGCTCCCTATGTACAAGAATATAACTACTATAATACTGCTCCCTATGTACAGGGATATAACTACTATAATACTGCCCCCTATGTACAGGAATATAACTACTATAATACTGCCCCCTATGTACAAGAATATAACTACTATAATACTGCCCCCTATGTACAGGAATATAACTACTATAATACTGCCCCCTATGTACAGGAATATAACTACTATAATACTGCCCCCTATGTACAGGAATATAACTACTATAATACTGCCCCCTATGTACAGGAATATAACTACTATAATACTGCCCCTAGGTACAAGAATATAACTACTATAATACTGCCCCTATGTACAGGAATATAACTACTATAATACTGCCCCCTATGTACAAGACTACAACTGCTATAATATTGCCCCCTATGTACAAGAATATAACTACTATAATACTGCCCCCTATGTACAAGAATATAACTACTATAATACTGCCCCCTATGTACAAGAATATAACTACTATAATACTGCCCCCTATGTACAGGAATATAACTACTATAATACTGCCCCCTATGTACAAGAATATAACTACTATAATACTGCCCCCTATGTACAAGAATATAACTACTATAATACTGCCCCCTATGTACAAGAATATAACTACTATAATACTGCCCCCTATGTACAAGAATATAACTACTATAATACTGCCCCCTATGTACAAGAATATAACTACTATAATACTGCCCCCTATGTACAGGAATATAACTACTATAATACTGCCCCCTATGTACAGGAATATAACTACTATAATACTGCCCCCTATGTACAAGAATATAACTACTATAATACTGCCCCCTATGTACAGGAATATAACTACTATAATACTGCCCCCTATGTACAGGAATATAACTACTATAATACTGCCCCCTATGTACAGGAATATAACTCCTATAATACTGCCCCTATGTACAGGAATATAACTACTATAATACTGCCCCCTATGTACAGGAATATAACTACTATAATACTGCCCCTATGTACAAGAATATAACTACTATAATACTGCCCCCTATGTACAGGAATATAACTCCTATAATACTGCCCCCTATGTATAGGAATATAACTACTATAATACTGCCTCCTATGTACAGGAATATAACTACTATAATACTGCCTCCTATGTACAGGAATATAACTACTATAATACTGCTCCCTATGTACAGGAATATAACTACTATAATACTGCTCCCTATGTACAAGAATATAACTACTATAATACTGCCCCCTATGTACAGGAATATAACTACTATAATACTGCCCTCTATGTACAGGAATATAACTACTATAATACTGCCCCCTATGTACAGGAATATAACTACTATAATACTGCCCCCTATGTACAGGAATATAACTACTATAATACTGCCCCCTATGTACAGGAATATAACTACTATAATACTGCCCCCTATGTACAAGAATATAACTACTATAATACTGCCCCCTATGTACAGGAATATAACTACTATAATACTGCCCCCTATGTACAGGAATATAACTACTATAATACTGCCCCCTATGTACAGGAATATAACTACTATAATACTGCCCCCTATGTACAGGAATATAACTACTATAATACTGCCCCCTATGTACAGGAATATAACTACTATAATACTGCCCCCTATGTACAGGAATATAACTACTATAATACTGCCCCCTATGTACAAGACTACAACTGCTATAATATTGCCCCCTATGTACAAGAATATAACTACTATAATACTGCCCCCTATGTACAAGAATATAACTACTATAATATTGCCCCCTATGTACAAGAATATAACTACTATAATACTGCCCCCTATGTACAAGAATATAACTACTATAATACTGCCCCTATGTACAGGAATATAACTACTATAATGCTGCCCCCTATGTACAAGAATATAACTGCTATAATACTGCCCCTTATGTACAAGAATATAACTACTATAATACTTCCCCCTATGTACAGGAATATAACTACTATAATACTGCTCCCTATGTACAAGAATATAACTACTATAATACTGCCCCCTATGTACAAGAATGTAACTACTATAATACTGCTCCCTATGTACAGGAATATAACTACTATAATACTGCCCCCTATGTACAGGAATATAACTACTATAATACTGCTCCCTATGTACAGGAATATAACTACTATAATACTGCCCCTATGTACAGGAATATAACTACTATAATACTGCCCCCTATGTACACGGATATAACTACTATAATACTGCCCCCTATGTACACGGATATAACAGCTATTATACTGCCCCCTATGACTGGATATACTAGGTATTCTCTCTGGTTATTATTATGTATGATTTGTGGTATATAGAGCTGAGTGCAGTATATGGTACATAAATGTATTTATTCGCTTTGCTCTCCAAAGATCCAGGACTAATAGAAATCTGCCCTCTCTGTCTTTCTCTGTCTCTCTTTCTCTGTCTCTCTGTCTCTCTCTCTCTCTCTCTTCTTCTCTCTCTCTCTCTTCTTCTCTCTCTCTCTTCTTCTCTCTCTCTCTTCTTCTCTCTCTCTCTCCCTCTCTTTCTGTCTGTGGAGTCTCTTTTATCCTTCAGCGCTGTATTTGCAGTAATGTTTCTTTTTATTTATTTTTTCTCCCCTTTTCTCAGTATTGAATCTTTCAAATACAAAACCCCACAAAATTCTTGTGAAGACCTTGTCCCCCTCCCCTCCCCCGTCTCCCTCTCTCTATGCGGCCGTCACATTTATCTTGCTTGCAGCCGCGTGTTAAAGTGAGGAGGGAGAATCGGGAGAATTTGATAGGATCCAATTAAATGTGTGCAGATAAAATGATGATGAATTGCAGCCGGGTTCCGCAGAGACGCCCCGTACGTTAGCGCCGGCCCCGCTGAGGTCATCAGCTGCAGAAAATATAGGACACAGCTGCGGGTACACGGCCGGGGCGGTATTATTGTACATTCACTCTCTACCTGCTAATAAATTACATTGATTATTATAGGAATAACCGTAACGCCGCTCCGTGCATCCTCATTTATACCGCACAAGAACCCAGAGATAACTAGAAGGGGACAAAGCCCCGGCCCCCTCCTCCATGGATTGGTGCACAGCCCAATATTCTTCTCTCCCTGCTATTATTCCCCGCATAGATAAAAGCTATGACGGTGGTTTTATGTGTGCACATGGTGGCGGCACAATCACAGGTTTTGTTAATTTTTGATTTATTATCTTTGTAATTTTTATGTTATTGTATCCCCAGTCCTCACACTTGTATCAGTAGCTTTATATGTGTACAGTGTGGCGGCACAGTTATTTGTATACATATAATGTATCAGGGAAAGACCGGCGCATTATTAACATTTATAAGCAACTGCAGCGCCCCTCATGGGCATCCCAGCATCATGGAGGACTCTGATGCTGGGAATCCCGGCTTCAAACTACTGCTATGAAATAAGGAAAAAAAACTTTCCATCAGATCTAAGAAAACTCTCTACATCAGAGAACATTGTGTCCTGTATGCAAATTAAACTAAGAAAGGAAGATTGTATTATGGCATTATTTTTGTATATATTTCTGCTCCTCTTTAAGACCCTTAGAAAGCTCTATGATTGGTTTGGAGGGGGAGGGGGGGACATTTTGCTCCGGATACTCTCCCTTTAATACTGTCAAGCAGCTTGAAGTGAAGTTTCCTTTCTTTATTCTCACTGTGCCCCTTGTCTACCTCCTCATCCCTTACTCCCCTCTTGTCTATCCCCCCCCCACACTATGCCCCTATTGTCTACCCCCCCACACTATGCCCCTATTGTCTATCCCCCCCCCACACTATGCCTCTATTGTCTACCCCCCCACACTATGCCCCTATTGTCTACCCCCCACACACTACACCCCTATTGTCTACCCCCCCCCCACACTACGCCCCTATTGTCTACCCCCCACACACTACACCCCTATTGTCTACCCCCCACACACTACGCCCCTATTGTTTACCCCCCACACTACGCCCCTATTGTTTACCCCCCACACTACGCCCCTATTGTCTACCCCCACACACTATGCCCCTATTGTCTACCCCCACACACTATGCCCATATTGTCTACCCCCCCACACACTATGCCCCTACTGTCTACCCCCCACACACTATGCCCCTACTGTCTACCCCCCACACACTATGCCCCTATTGTCTACCCCCCACACACTACGCCCCTATTGTCTACCCCACACACACTATGCCCCTACTGTCTACCCCACACACACTATGCCCCTATTGTCTACCCCACACACACTACGCCCCTATTGTCTACCCCACACACACTATGCCCCTATTGTCTACCCCCCACACACTACGCCCCTATTGTCTACCCCCCACACACTACGCCCCTATTGTCTACCCCCCACACACTACGCCCCTATTGTCTACCCCACACACACTATGCCCCTATTGTCTACCCCCCACACACTACGCCCCTATTGTCTACCCCACACACACTACGCCCCTATTGTCTACCCCCCACACACTACGCCCCTATTGTCTACCCCCCACACACTATGCCCCTATTGTCTACCCCCCACACACTATGCCCCTATTGTCTACCCCCCACACACTATGCCCCTATTGTCTACCCCCCACACACTATGCCCCTATTGTTTACCCCCCACACACTACGCCCCTATGGTCTACCCCCCACACACTACTCCCCTATTGTCTACGCCCCTATTGTCTACCCCCCACACTACGCCCCTATTGTCTACCCCCCACACACTACGCCCCTATTGTCTACCCCCCACACACTACGCCCCTATTGTCCACCCCCCACACACTATGCCCCTATTGTCTACCCCCCCACACACTATGCCCCTATTGTCTACCCCCCCACACACTATGCCCCTATTGTCTACCCCCCCCACACACTATGCCCCTATTGTCTACCCCCCCACACACTATGCCCCTATTGTCTACCCCCCCCACACACTATGCCCCTATTGTCTACCCCCCCCACACACTACGCCCCTATTGTCTACCCCCCCACACACTACGCCCCTATTGTCTACCCCCCCACACACTACGCCCCTATTGTTCACCCCCCACACACTATGCCCCTATTGTCTACCCCCCACACACTACGCCCCTATTGTCTACCCCCCACACACTACGCCCCTATTGTCCACCCCCCACACACTATGCCCCTATTGTCTACCCCCCCACACACTATGCCCCTATTTTCTACCCCCCCACACACTACGCCCCTATTGTCTACCCCCCCACACACTATGCCCCTATTGTCTACCCCCCCCCACACACTATGCCCCTATTGTCTACCCCCCCACACACTACGCCCCTATTGTCTACCCCCCCCACACTATGCCCCTATTGTCTACCCCCCCACACACTACGCCCCTATTGTCTACCCCCCCACACACTACGCCCCTATTGTCTACCCCCCCACACACTATGCCCCTATTGTCTACCCCCCCACACACTATGCCCCTATTGTCTACCCCCCCACACACTATGCCCCTATTGTCTACCCCCCCACACACTATGCCCCTATTGTCTACCCCCCCACACACTATGCCCCTATTGTCCACCCCCCCACACACTATGCCCCTATTGTCTACCCCCCCACACACTATGCCCCTATTGTCTACCCCCCCCACACACTATGCCCCTATTGTCTACCCCCCCACACACTATGCCCCTATTGTCTACCCCCCCACACACTATGCCCCTATTGTCTACCCCCCCACACACTATGCCCCTATTGTCTACCCCCCCCACACACTACGCCCCTATTGTCTACCCCCCCACACACTACGCCCCTATTGTCTACCCCCCCACACACTACGCCCCTATTGTCTACCCCCCCACACACTACGCCCCTATTGTCTACCCCCCCACACACTACGCCCCTATTGTCTACCCCCCCACACACTACGCCCCTATTGTCTACCCCCCCACACACTACGCCCCTATTGTCTACCCCCCACACACTACACCCTTTTGTCTACCCCCCTACACACACAGTCTACACCCCTCCCCCACCACCATCTCAGCTGGTGCCTTCCATTTTCATATTTTTGGGTAAATTTGTTTTGCCAGCGGTGAAAGCCATAAATCGCGTCTGGCACCTCTCTGCTTTTTATAACCCCATGGAAAATAAATCCTAAAATGAATTCTGGAGGCGTCTGTAGTAAACATGACATAAAGCCGCTAAATCACAATAATGTCTTTAATTTCAACATTTTAATTTTTTTTTTATATTTTTTCCTATTATTAAGATCTACCACTAAAAGGAATATTACCTCCTCCCCCCATGAACCTCCTCCCCCCATGAATCTCCATGTTTTTTTTTTTTCTTGCCAAAAAAAGGAATTTATGATGATGTTCAAGCAGCTAAATCCTTTCTAATCGAACCATTTCTGCTCTTTGTGCTGCGTTGGCAGTAAACTGATTTGTAATCTGCTGAATTTTTTTTTCTTAGAAATATCTGGATTTTTTTTTTTGACCATTTTTGACTTAGCAAAAATTAAGACGATCGAAAAAAAAAAATTGCGCTCTGATTTTTAATTAATTTATTGTGTGTGTAGTCGGGGGCATCATTCAGCCGTTTCAGCCGTTCCAGCCGCCTCCATTCATAAGCTGCTGAAAGTTGCCCTGGAAAATACTAAATAAAATCTCTGAAAAAAAAAACCTGCACAAATAATAGGCAGTCACGAGACCCCTGAACCCAATCAGAATCCCCTGGTAATGTAAAACTGAAGGTGTTGGCCACAAGCCGTTGAATCCATTTATTGGTGGGATGGGCCCACCAGAGAATCGGAGGATCCTTGTTACCATTGCTCCCCCTTTGTAGCTCGGGCACAAGACAACTCAATGGGCAGATTTACTTACCCGGTCCATTCGCGATCCAGCGGCGCGTTCTCTGCGGTGGATTCGGGTCCGGCCAGGATTCACTAAGGCAGTTCCTCCAACGTCCACCAGGTGGCGCTGCTGCGCTGAAGTTCCCCCGGAATGCACTGATCTTCACCAAGCCGGACCGAGTGAAGGTAAGCGCGAGTCCAGCGACACTTTTTTTTTTTTTCTTTTTAAATCTGCGGTTTTTCCGAATCCGTCCGTTTTTTTTACGGCCACGCCCCCGATTTCCGACGCGGTCACAATCCGATCGCGTGCGCCAAAATCCCGGGGCAATTCAGGGAAAACGGCACAAATCGTAAATATTCAGGTAACACATTGGGAAAACGAGAATCGGCCCTTGGTAAATGACCCCCAGTGTGATTTGGAGGTGGATTTCTCCACTTGGATAACATGAAGAAGTGTCTGACCACTTGGAGATCAACCGATTGGACCCTCAGGAACCAAGATGAGATGTTCCCAGTTTGTGTAGCAGCGCTCCGTCATGTGCACTGGACTATGCCACGTTCAGGCAGGCATTCCCATAGACTGTGATAGGGGTAGCAGCGCACACATGTGGTTTCACCCGTCGGTAAAACAAATTTCCGTAGAATCCATGCCTCTTCAGATGTCCCCCACAGTCCCAGTGCTGTGGTTCTGGACCCCAGTTCTTTTCACTGGATCTATCAATGACCAGTACCTGACCACCAAGGTCAAAGCCCCGGTATCCCTTTACGTGACCTCTGCTCCGCACTCTGTATTCTCCGCCCGGTCCGGCAGATTCAGTTCCTTCCCTGCGTCCAATATTTAGACAAAATCGATGTCGAGGAGAATTATGGCTTCCAGATCAGAATTATTTATTGGGGTTTTTTGTTGGTAATCGTTACATTACATTCAGTAATCGGAACCACTCTCGTTCTTCCTCTGCTTATTCCACATTTCGCTCTCCGCCCCATTGATCCTCGCGTTCCCTCGCTCTCAGTCCCATCCGCAATGACAAAACTCTTCACCGGATCCGCAATAAAAATCAATGATTAAAATGTTGACTTTTAAGCTTTTGATGACCCCCCCCCCCTTTAATGTGTTTCATTTGTTCCCATCAACATGTATCCCGATTTCCTGCGCTGGTTAAGTGCTTTATTCTGAGCTAGTGCCCTGCGCTTTTTGCTTGATGTCGATGTTCTGCTGATGAATCGTGTGTTCAGGTAATGGACGGCGCTCCGAGGGGTTTTTGCATCGAATGCCGCGTTCTGAGCATTAAACCCATAAGTGATGGCGGCCATGTAAAGGATTTCCTGTAAGGGCCCAGTCCTCCGGAGACATCAGC
Organism: Engystomops pustulosus; assembly: GCF_040894005.1. Lineage (NCBI taxonomy): Eukaryota > Metazoa > Chordata > Amphibia > Anura > Leptodactylidae > Engystomops > Engystomops pustulosus. The sequence continues at coordinate 8,352,620 of NC_092420.1, read as the reverse complement.
AGGAGCTGTAATGATAGGGCGGCATTATCTGGAGGCTAAAGGTGCCCATCCCCCACCAGGCGAGGAGCCATCTGTAACATTCACTTATAGAAACTGATAACCTCTGGCCTTATCTACTAATAATTTATAGGAAAAACCCTCGTAGTGCACTCGGATTTGTAGTATTCATCAATCGTAATGAAATTTCTCTGGAAGTGGACCTGACACCACCTTATACATGGTCTAAGCCACCACTCCAAGGATTCGGGTACAGTTCTCTCTCGCCACTACTGATCCCGAGCAAACACTGCTATATGCTGTATAGACTGCTGTCAACTGGGTGGTACTAGAAGAGAGCTTGGCACCACCCACATGACCGTAGAGCCGCATTAGTTTACCTGGTGTTTAAACTAATAGTATTAATTTATGATGGAGGATAAAAAGATTTCCAAATCTCCTAGAATTGGTGGACAGCAGGTGGTGGAATGTCCTCTCTATCATGTTGTTGGTGCTCGAAATCATTCAAACCTTTTTGGGCAACTATTTGAAACCTATTGTCCAGGTTGGTTTTAAAAAAAAAAATGTTTAGGTTTTTGGTGATACAAAGAGCAATGACCGTGAACTTTTTTTGGTGGGGCATTTTGGGCTAAACCTGTTGGCTTTGGACTTCCAAGACCCAACCTTGAATGTGATTCGTTCTTCTTCAGAGTTGGGTCGCCATCCGCTCCTTAATTTTCCTTAATGAACGGCTTTCTGAAGGCCCTGCCATGAGACTTTTGGTTTGCTATGGACTATATTTGGTTGGAAGATCCCACCATGATCATAGTCTATATAACCCGTATCATAGATACCAAAATGCTCAGGTGGTGCAACTTTATTGCCTCCATTCTCCTGTCTTTCTGGATCATTGAATTCTGTTGGTCCAGAAGTCCATCTCACGGGAGAAGTTAGAGAGAGTAGGTTTTGGTTAGAGTAATTTTTGGGTGTTTTGGCCTTTGTCTAATTTCCGGGATAGAATTATTTTATGGATATGTTTGGCCTGAACTTCAATTTAACATTGAAGATTCAAGGTTAATGAAGGGCAAAATCATGATGGCAACAGAGTGTAACAGAAGTAGTAGATTGTCTTCTAGAAGTCGGTATGATCTACCTCTGCTTCATGGAGACCAGATCTATCTATGGCATGCAAGGGATTTTGGGTAAATCACAGGGTCTTGAAATATTTGGTGACCCCCAAAACGTGTTCTTGGGTTGCTGGCGTTGCATGTCTACTCCCCTACTCTCCCAGGACTCTCTACACTTCCACTGTGTCTCTTCTCATCAGACGGAGATTGATTTATTCCTTAGATCTGGTTCCTCCAGTTTTGGGCCGGATTCAAGGTGTTTGGAATTAGTGAGTGCGTGTGTCTGTACATATGGGCGCGCATACATCTTCTCTATAAAATCTCAACCAACCATCAAAAAAAAGGCAGACTCCGGACACAATCTGTTCCACAAAAAAAAATCTGGAATGAATTTTTTGATGGTTTCTCGGGACTCTAATTGCCCGTTTCGGCGGCGGCTTTTCTTTGAATAGACTTCTATTTGCTCAACTTTGAAAGTGAAATTTGCTAATGACAGCCATCTGCAGGATAAGCCGCGGGGCAGGGGTGCGATGTGCTGCATGTGATTGAGTGGAGGAGCGTTTCGGTGAGTAATCTCATGGTGGGGGCCGGGACGGATAACCTGCTGACTGCAGCGCTGCGCTCTCTTGGCCTCACGCTGAAGCATGAAGTCATCTCTTTTTGTAGAGCAGATGTGCGACGCTCCAGCCTGGGTGTGTCCCCTACTTACAGCAGATGTTCACTCGGAGCCTAAAGCCGTTCAAAAATTTCCATTTTTGATTTTCAATTTCTGTTTTTTCCAGTTTTAAAGGGAATCTACCACCAGCATGAAGGACTGTATGCAAATGAGCTTGAAGGGCTCTAGGCTCCATAGGTGTTAATGTAGCCTGGAGCCCCTCAAGCTCATTTGCATACAGTCCTTCATCCTGGTGGTAGATGTCCTTTAAGAATTTTTTTGTATTTCTAGTAAAATCCTTAAAGCCGTGACCCATCTAATAGCTTCAGTCTGGAAATACAACGTTATTACCGAAATATTTGTAAGTGACCCAAATCTACTGCAGGGCGAGTAGTTTTCACTTCCAAATCACCTTTTATGGTCATTAATTTATAAAATGAATAACACGTAATATGTTTTATACAGGCGGTCCCCTACTTAAGGACACCCGACTTACAGACAACCCATAGTTACAGACGGGCCCCTCTGCCCACTGTGACCTCTGGTGAAGCTCTCTTGATGCTTTACTATAGTCCCAGACTGCAATGATCAGCTGTAAGATGTCTGTAATGAAGCTTTATTGATAATTCTTGGTCCAATTACACCAAAAATTTTGAAACTCCAATTGTCACTGGGGCAAAAGAAAAAAAAATTGTCTAGAACTTCCATTATAAAATATACAGTTTCGACTTACATACAAATTCAACTTAAGAACAAACCTCCAGACCCTATCTTGTATGTAACCCGGGGACTGCCTGTACTTTATTTGATACACAAAAGCAAAAAGTGTGTGATTAAATAAATAAAACTTTTAAAAGTTTAGATTTTTTTTTCTTTAAGATTTTTTTTTTTTAACCAAACCCTTTATTTATAGATATAATTAATAAAATCAAAGTAAAATTGAAAAAACTTTTTACATTTTTTAATGTAGTTTTTTTGAAATTTTTTTAATATCGCATAATCATTTAGAATAAATATATTTAAATTTGAAAATAAATAAAAGTTTGTGCCCCTTCCGCATACTCCTGGGTGTATTTTGCGCCCCTTCCGCATACTCCTGGGTGTATTTTGCGCCCCTTCCGCACACTCCTGGGGGTATTTTGCGCCCCTTCCGCATACTCCTGGGGGTATTTTGCGCCCCTTCCGCATACTCCTGGGTGCATTTTGCGCCCCTTCCGCATACTCCTGGGGGTATTTTGCACTCCTTCCGCATACTCCTGGGTGCATTTTGCGCCCCTTCCGCATACTCCTGGGTGCATTTTGCGCCCCTTCCGCATACTCCTGGGTGTATTTTGCGCCCCTTCCGCATACTCCTGGGTGTATTTTGCGCCCCTTCCGCATACTCCTGGGTGTATTTTGCGCCCCTTCCGCACACTCCTGGGTGTATTTTGCGCCCCTTCCGCATACTCCTGGGTGTATTTTGCGCCCCTTCCGCATACTCCTGGGTGTATTTTGCGCCCCTTCCGCATACTCCTGGGTGTATTTTGCGCCCCTTCCGCATACTCCTGGGTGTATTTTGCGCCCCTTCCGCATACTCCTGGGTGTATTTTGCGCCCCTTCCGCACACTCCTGGGTGTATTTTGCGCCCCTTCCGCACACTCCTGGGTGTATTTTGCGCCCCTTCCGCATACTCCTGGCTGTATTTTGCGCCCTTTCCGCATACTCCTGGGTGTATTTTGCGCCCCTTCCGCATACTCCTGGGTGTATTTTGCGCCCCTTCCGCATACTCCTGGGTGTATTTTGCACCCCTTCCGCATACTCCTGGGTGTATTTTGCGCCCCTTCCGCATACTCCTGGGTGTATTTTGCGCCCCTTCCGCATACTCCTGGGGGTATTTTGCGCCCCTTCCGCATACTCCTGGGGGTATTTTGCACCCCTTCCGCATACTCCTGGGGGTATTTTGCACTCCTTCCGCATACTCCTGGGGGTATTTTGCACCCCTTCTGCACACTCCTGGGGGTATTTTGCACCCCTTCCGCACACTCCTGGGTGTATTTTGCGCCCCTTCCGCACACTCCTGGGTGTATTTTGCGCCCCTTCCGCATACTCCTGGGTGTATTTTGCGCCCCTTCCGCATACTCCTGGCTGTATTTTGCGCCCTTTCCGCATACTCCTGGGTGTATTTTGCGCCCCTTCCGCATACTCCTGGGTGTATTTTGCACCCCCTTCCGCATACTCCTGGGTGTATTTTGCGCCCCTTCCGCATACTCCTGGGTGTATTTTGCGCCCCTTCCGCATACTCCTGGGTGTATTTTGCGCCCCTTCCGCATACTCCTGGGTGTATTTTGCGCCCCTTCCGCATACTCCTGGCTGTATTTTGCGCCCCTTCCGCATACTCCTGGCTGTATTTTGCGCCCCTTCCGCACACTCCTGGGGGGATTTTGTGCCCCTTCCGCATACTCCTGGGGGTATTTTGCGCCCCTTCCGCATACTCCTGGGGGTATTTTGCACCCCTTCCGCATACTCCTGGGGGTATTTTGCGCCCCTTCCGCATACTCCTGGGGGTATTTTGCACCCCTTCCGCATACTCCTGGGGGTATTTTGCACCCCTTCCGCATACTCCTGGCTGTATTTTGCGCCCCTTCCGCATACTCCTGGGTGTATTTTGCGCCCCTTCCGCATACTCCTGGGTGTATCTTGCGCCCCTTCTGCATACTCCTGGGTGTATCTTGCGCCCCTTCCGCATACTCCTGGGGGTATCTTGCGCCCCTTCCGCATACTCCTGGGTGTATCTTGCGCCCCTTCCGCATACTCCTGGGTGTATCTTGAGCCTCTGTGGCTGGTTACAGTGTAATTAGTGGACGGCTTCTCTCTGCCGGCTTTGGCTTGTGTTGCAGTCTGCTCACGAGTGTGAGATGCTCTGCAGGCCGCTCTCGTTCCTGTGTTAATCCGCCCGCGTTAATGTGTCAGGGAGGGCAATCCCTGGGCGCAAAATACTCCTGGCTGTATTTTGCGCCCCTTCCGCATACTCCTGGATGTATCTTGCGCCCCTTCCGCATACTCCTGGGTGTATCTTGCGCCCCTTCCGCATACTCCTGGGTGTATCTTGCGCCCCTTCCGCATACTCCTGGGTGTATCTTGCGCCCCTTCCGCATACTCCTGGGTGTATCTTGCGCCCCTTCCGCATACTCCTGGGTGTATCTTGCGCCCCTTCCGCATACTCCTGGGTGTATCTTGCGCCCCTTCCGCATACTCCTGGGTGTATCTTGCGCCCCTTCTGCATACTCCTGGGTGTATCTTGCGCCCCTTCCGCATACTCCTGGGTGTATCTTGCGCCCCTTCCGCATACTCCTGGCTGTATTTTGCGCCCCTTCCGCATACTCCTGGATGTATCTTGCGCCCCTTCCGCATACTCCTGGGTGTATCTTGCGCCCCTTCTGCATACTCCTGGGTGTATCTTGCGCCCCTTCCGCATACTCCTGGGTGTATCTTGCGCCCCTTCCGCATACTCCTGGGTGTATCTTGCGCCCCTTCCGCATACTCCTGGGTGTATCTTGCGCCCCTTCTGCATACTCCTGGGTGTATCTTGCGCCCCTTCCGCATACTCCTGGGTGTATATTGCGCCCCTTCCGCATACTCCTGGGTGTATCTTGCGCCCCTTCCGCATACTCCTGGGTGTATCTTGCGCCCCTTCCGCATACTCCTGGGTGTATCTTGCGCCCCTTCCGCATACTCCTGGGTGTATCTTGAGCCTCTGTGGCTGGTTACAGTGTGATTAGTGGACGGCTTCTCTCTGCCGGCTTTGGCTTGTGTTGCAGTCTGCTCACGAGTGTGAGATGCTCTGCAGGCCGCTCTCGTTCCTGTGTTAATCCGCCCGCGTTAATGTGTCAGGGAGGGCAATCCCTGGGCGCAAAATACTCCTGGCTGTATTTTGCGCCCCTTCCGCATACTCCTGGATGTATCTTGCACCCCTTCCGCATACTCCTGGGTGTATTTTGCGCCCCTTCCGCACACTCCTGGGTGTATTTTGCGCCCCTTCCGCATACTCCTGGATGTATCTTGCGCCCCTTCCGCATACTCCTGGGTGTATTTTGCGCCCCTTCCGCATACTCCTGGGTGTATTTTGCGCCCCTTCCGCATACTCCTGGGTGTATTTTGCACCCCTTCCGCACACTCCTGGCTGTATCTTGCGCCCCTTCCGCATACTCCTGGGTGTATCTTGCGCCCCTTCCGCATACTCCTGGGTGTATCTTGCGCCCCTTCCGCATACTCCTGGCTGTATTTTGCACCCCTTACGCATACTCCTGGGTGTATTTTGCGCCCCTTCCGCATACTCCTGGGTGTATCTTGCGCCCCTTCCGCATACTCCTGGGTGTATTTTGCGCCCCTTCCGCATACTCCTGGGTGTATTTTGCGCCCCTTCCGCATACTCCTGGGTGTATCTTGCGCCCCTTCCGCATACTCCTGGGTGTATTTTGCACCCCTTCCGCATACTCCTGGGTGTATCTTGCGCCCCTTCTGCATACTCCTGGGTGTATCTTGCGCCCCTTCCGCATACTCCTGGGTGTATCTTGCGCCCCTTCCGCATACTCCTGGGTGTATCTTGAGCCTCTGTGGCTGGTTACAGTGTGATTAGTGGACGGCTTCTCTCTGCCGGCTTTGGCTTGTGTTGCAGTCTGCTCACGAGTGTGAGATGCTCTGCAGGCCGCTCTCGTTCCTGTGTTAATCCGCCCGCGTTAATGTGTCAGGGAGGGCAATCCCTGGGTTCTTGTTGGGAGGGAATGTAATCTCGTTTGTGCCGCAGCCGATGCGGCGGGAAGCGGCGGCTCCGGGATTCGTTTTGACCTGGTGGCCCGCTCTGGTCTCCCTGTAAGTAATTCACGGCATCATTATCTCCGAATTACGGCTTGTCACCGCGTAATATGACGGGATGAGAGGGGCTCAGGCATTGGAAAATGATATTGACAGCCCAGCAATCAACAAGTTAAATGGCCAAGTCCAGAAACGGGAGGCGGGAGGAGGTTGTGGCCTCAGACTCATCTGAAATACTAATGGGGGAAGAACCTGAGAGCGGCGCTGACTCGGCGCATACTAAATACTTTGTGTCCCGCTGCTGCTCCTCTGTCTCTGGGTTGACGTCATGCAGAATATTTGATGGTGAAGACTGATGTGAGTGGTCCCCACATAGTCCCACCAGTCCTTGTCCCCTATAGTATAAAGATCCATTAGATCTGTCACCTCCAGAGCTGCACTCAAAATTCTGCTGCATTCCCGTTAGCTCAGTTACATATCAGGGCAGGTAGTCTTATCTTCTCTAATCACATCCAAAGATGTCTCTTTAACTTAAGGTTTACTTAAAGGGGTCCTCCAGGCTAAGATTGTTGCGGGGACTCAATAGATTGACCTTTTTTTTTTTTTTTTAATGCCGTACCATCAAAGTTAGAAATTCTAAATAAAGTTAAAAACATTTTATTGTGTGAAATTACAAAGTATTTGTACAACCTTATTGGCAATTTGTGATAAGACACAATACTGTGCTAGGATTGTTGGGGGTCCAGCACGCTCACAACAGGGTACAGACAGCGCCATTTTCTGTGTAGTGGCTGAACCAAGTCATTGCGGTGTAGCTCACATTAGTTTAAATAAAAGCTGATCTGCAGTTACCTGGTCTGACCACAGCACAATGAGCGGCGCTGTCTGCTTCCAGTTTCATTCTCTGTGTATCAGATGTTGGGGGTGCTGGGTGTTAGACCCCTTTTAACATCATATTGACGACCTCTTCTATGGTCATGTTTAGCTCCGGGACCCCCCTCTAACTTCCCACTATGTGCAGACACTGAACAAGCAGGGGGCGACTCTTTATAAGTATTTTCTTTACTGTTCTGCATTAAGTAAAGATTTGGACAATGCACATATGGCAACAGAAAGGATGAGCAGTGCTCCAGAGCGCCCCCCGCTGGAGATGGCATCATCTTTATTCATCTAAATCTGGTTCTGGTAAAGCTAGATGACAAATATATCGGTGTAGACTGTTGTATAGAACTTATAGCAGCAGGACGGAGAAGGATTATCCTCCAGGGATGTGATGGTAACAAAAATGTAACATTTTGGGGTAGCGCCCCCCCTCCGTCTCCTTATCCATAAGCTCCTGGATTTGGTTGTTCCTCGCGAGGTGCAGAAATGACTATTAAGTAGCCGGACGGCTGTAGACTCAGATGTATTCAGGAGATCGCGGGGTCCCAAATGAGACTTGTCAGAGTACAAATTGAAAATGCCAATTTCACTTAGAATGGCGCCACGCGTTTCACAGCTAAATCCCAGCGCCGGCCCCGCGCACACACAGGCTACACAGATACAGACAGTGATGGCCGCCCCATATGCGGCATGAAGTGCGGTGTATCCACTACTCTCCTCATCCCCCCAGCAGTAAATATAGAGAGACGCGCGGGGGGCCGGGGGGCTCATCTCTATACAGTGACTCATCCTCCATCAAGTAAATGATAGCCCCCTCCATCCATGGAGTGACAAACACAAGGTCAAAGGGGACGCTGCCTGAGAAGTGATGTCATCCGGTGACATCACTCCACATATTTCTTCTACTAACGAGATTGACCTCCTCGTGCGCTGACATCGCGTCACATAATTCTTCTTCCTGCCACATTTTCTTCCTTTGATTCTCCTGTGTCTTATCTTTTAAAGGAGAACCCACACTATGCCGTTCATAGAAGGGGAGGAGCCTGACACAATCACATGTATCCAATCACATGTATCCATTCCATGCAGATTGTTCCTACACCACTAGGGGGCAGTCATGCCAGTGCGGCTGTTGTTACGCAGAGATACATTGTTATGTTCCTCCTCATTGTCAGTCTTTACTGTAGTTTTATCATTCTATTCCTGAGCCGGTGATGTCCATGTGCAATGGTCTGGACTCTCTGATGATCCAAGTGATAAATAATCCTGAGATGTATCCAGATTTTCACTTTTTGCTACTTTTTGCTTACGTCTTGTTGCTATGTTTCTTCTTGCAGTACAACTACGAAGGGAACGACGTCAGCGATCTGCCCGTCAATCTCTCCGTCGTCTGGAATGGGAATTTCGTCATCGATAACCCACAGAACATCCAAGGTGAGGACCACCCCCTGTGGCCCCCCATCTGTTCGATTCTTGCTCTGAGCGTCTCATATACGTGTTATTAGATTTTGTCTGACACACTCGACCCCGAGTTGTAATACATCGCTAATTAGTGAGGCCGTGTCATTAATTCATTAATGAGCGCAGCGTGTGGAAATATTGACTCTCCGCTTTGTTCTGCAGCCCACCTCTACAAGTGCT